>NC_067403.1:229766920-229994420 GCF_016432865.1 Antechinus flavipes
CTGGAGACCACCACCAGCCTATCCACAGCTTGAAGGTTGGGCTTTTCTCTCGTATTTATCATCCAACTATCCCCTCTGTATCCTGTTACTCATCTCTCTTTACAAAAATCCCTTCAAAGGATTGTTGTAAATCAGTGAGACAGTCAGCAAGTATTATTAAGTGCTCATTAGATGCCAGGCATTGTGCTCAGCTACGCAGATATAATATGTAAAACAGTGCACATGCAAGATATATATGATGTAAATGGAAGGTGATCTCAGAGGGAAGTCTGGGAAGAGGACAGACAAGAAAGGCCTTGGGAAAGTCCTTTTTTAACCTAAAAATACACTGTAGGAATGTGAGCTATTATAGTCAGTAGCTGTTATTATTAAGTAATATAATTTTTCAGGAAGTTTTCCTCTTTTTTTTGAAAAGCAGGTTTGCAAGTTACTAAAGGGAGAGATAAATGGGAGGATAAACCTTTCTCCCATGCTGTGTTTAATTAACATCAGGGTTAAATGGCAGAAAAGGGAGAAGAGCTTAGAAGACATAAGTTGAGAGTCCTCTGAAGGGGGTGATCTATGTGGGACTGACCGCCTTGTCTGAAGAGATTCCCAGAGGTAATTGGGAATGTTGCCCTTTGGCCCTGCCAGAGTTCAAGGGAAGGATATCTGGACTTTCTTCCCTCTCCCTCCTATAGTTCTTTGTCAAGGAGAAACCTCCACCAGGGTGCCTCATCGTGACATAGAAGCCATTTCCAACAAATCACAAATTCCAGCAGTTCTGGGAAGATTTAAGTACATGTCCCGTGGTTTACTGTATGTCCACCAATCAAGGAGTAACCTATCCAGGACAGGAGAGGGTCATCACTAGATAGGCTCTGGAGTGAGCCTGAAATATTCCTATATTATTAGATGCCTGAATATTTCAGACACAATAATTCTGGGGATTTAGAGGCAGCTGAATGGCTCAGTGGGTAAGAGTGCTAGGCTCAGAGTCAAGAAGACCTGAATTCAAATCTGTTTTCTGACACTTGCCAGCTATGTCACTCTAGGCAAGTCACTTAACTTCTGTTTGCCTAGTCCCCTGGAAAAAGAAATAGCCCAAAATCTCTAATACCTTTGCCAAAATCTAGTATCTTTTATTTAGTATCAAAATCTAGTATCTGATATTCCTTAGCTAAGAAACCCAGAAAAATCCCATATAGGATCACAAAGAGTCAGACATAACCGAATATCAACAATTCTTGAAGCCCTTTTAAATTATTTTTTAAATTTATATTTATAACTATATTCATTATTTATATATCTATTATCATAGATATATAAATGATATATATTAAATGTAAATATATTTATAAACATTTATATTTATGTTATTAATATAAGCTATTTACATCTGTGTCAGATATATCTCTCTACACTGACCAAATGATAGATCCTTGGAGTATTCCATTAAGAGGGGGCAAAGGAGGTCAAGGTCATAATGAAAATTATATGTCAATTGGGAATAATTTTGGAGTATGATGGAAGCTTTTTAATTCAGTGGAAAGAGTAGTAGACCTAAGAGTAAGAAGCTCTTCTTTGGAATCCTAAATTTGACTCTTTACTAACTATGTAACTGTTGGAAAGCCACAGATCCTCTCTGAGCCTGTTTCCTCATTTGTAACATGAGATGGTTGGACTGGATGATCTCTTCCCTTCCCCTCGGTGAATATATTCCACCTACTCCCTATAGAATTGTATTACCTTTACTTACCTATTTACATGTTGTCCCTATTAGCAGGTAAGCTCTTTGAGAGCAGAAGCTGGCTTTGGCTTTCTCTCTATCCTCAGCACTAGGGACAGTACCCGGTATGAAGGAAATACTAATTAAATCTGTGTTGAATGACATTTAGAGAGTCAAACTACCTGGGATATGGAGCTGCAAGGGACCTCAGAGGCCCTCTGGTCCAACTTTCATATTTTACAAATGAGGAAACTGAGACCCAGGAAGTTAAATGAAACACCTCGGGTCTGTTATTCCTTAGCCAAGACTCTAACCCAGAAAATTAAAAGCAGAGTCTGGCTTTCCAGCAGACAGAAGCTGACAAAGAAGGATGATTTGAGAAATTACTCAAGCGTGCTTTCCTACCCACAAACCTCTTCACTCTTGACTGAAGAATTTCTGAAATCCTACCATTGGAGATTCATTCCTTTGCGTCCTGAAGGCTTTTAAGTCTTTCAGAATCCTTGAAATGGAAGTGGGGGTTTGTAGGGGGAGGGAGGTAAGTAGCAACTAAACCCTCCCAAAGGAGCAGCACTGGGTTTGCTTAGAAATTAGCTCAGAGGAAAATAGGTTCCTGGGAGACAGGAGAATACTCAGAAAAGTAGTAGGACATGAAAAGAGAAGCAAACCTTTGTTGTACTCTTACCTTCTCTAGTGTTTCAGCTTTTATTTTTGTTTTTGTAGGTTGAGCATTTAGAGAACTAAGACAGTGAACACGATCACTGCCACTTCTAAGAATAACAATACAAATAATAGAAATAAAAGAGAATACAGAAGAGGTACAAGATTTAGTCACCATTTAATCCAGGAGGTCTGACCTGGGGTCCATAAGGATTTTTTTATTTTAATATTCTGATAATAGTTTCACAATAGTTGGTTACCTTTGTAACCCAATAGTTTGGGGTTTTTCCTTTGTTGGTAACCCTTTGTGGGTTAGCCTTTGTTCAAAGGCTATTTTGTCCCTTTCTTTAATTTTACAAGTGAGGAAACTGAGGCACAAAGAGACTAAGTAATAATAATATTGAAAACATATATTGCTTTAAGACTTGCCAAGTGATTTCCATGTTTTATCTCATTAGATCCTTACAATGACTCTGTGAGCTAAGTGACTTAGTTAAGGTAGATATTAAGCATCAATGGCTTAATCTAATGCCAAATCAACTGATTTCAAGAGGTACTTTCCACTATTGGGGTTCAATTATGCAGGAGTATTCATTGGCCATTCATTGGCTAGTCAATATTGCATGGTCATGTCAACCTGCTTTACCTTATCCCACCAGATTTGGGAAATGGTCTGATAGTTATATGGAGGAACAGGACTCAACTTGAATCATGAAATTTTGAGCTCTTAACCCCCCTGGAAATACAATAATTCTAGAATTATGCCTTAATAATTCTATAGTTATACCACAATCATTCTATAGTTAAACTATAATTATTCCACAATTATACTACAATAATTTTGTAATTATACTACATAATTCATTCTGCTTTTATCTCTTGTATATTATGTGTATAAGTCAGAAGACCAAAGCTTCATGGATCAAAAGCTGGAGAGACTTCAAAAACCATTGAGTCCAATGTTTCCATTTTACAGATTGGGAAAGGAAAGTCCATAGAAATTTAATGGTCTGCCTGAAACATTATCTATAAAAAGCTGCATTTGAAACCAGCCCTGCTAACTCTAAAGTCATCATACTGAACCATACTGCCTCCTACTTAGATTCTAATCCTGACTCTTATACTTATTGGGTTTATGACACTGCAAATCATTTAACTTTCATGAAATTTCAGTTTCCTTCATATTATTTGCTCTGCTTATCTTTCCTTTTTGTTATGAGAAAAGTTTCATGTAATACGGGCTCCTCTGATTTAATGAAAAATAGTTTCACGAGTAGAGACTAGGAAACGATCCACACAGGTAAGCTAAAAGAATGTCCAGACTGATCTGCAATTGGTTTAGTCCTTTCCCAGAGCTGGTCCAGCTGCAGATGTATGTGTATTTATATTGGTATATGTTTATCTACATGTCCAGATGTGCACATATACAGCCATATATACTGTTTGTATATATGATAGATGGATTAAGTGGAATGTGGGCTGGATCCACATTTGGACCTTGGGATCTTCTATCAGGGGAGTGCAGCTCCTTGCCCGAAGAACAGTACATCTTTATCGGTTTGATCGAGTGCGCAGTTTCGGGAGGGATGCTCATGGAGCGGTGAGGGAGGAAGGGGACATCCCCCTCGCCAGCCAGATCAGCCGAATCAATCCTGGAGATCCGTGGAGTAACATGTCACAGCCAGATCACCCTCACATTTTGGATCCAGCTTCCAAAGGTGGGTGGGGTAACCTTTGAGAAATGATGCATTCCTTTTAATGACCTCAAGTTTCTTCCTTGAATGAAGGTTCATTTTTTTGTTTGTTTGTTTCCAATACTGCTGATGCCATATAAAAGCCAGATGTTCTACTACCATCTCAAAGGAATAAGAAATGGAGAGACGCATAGTGGGGTGTTGTGTAGGATCGATAAAGAACCGCAGAAGGGTCATAAATAATAGTTGAGAGATAGAGAAGCAGAAAAGAAGGGGGACTGGTCAAGTCAACAAGCGTTTTTGAGAGCTTGTTGTGTGCCCAGAACTGTGATAGATCTAAAATTACAAACAGAAAGAGAGTTTCCATCCCCAAGTAGCTTACTTTTTAGGCAAGTATCATCCTAGGACATGGACAGATCACAGTTGTGATGCTACTGGAGGAAGTAGCCCCAAAAAGGGGATCACTGGGCCAAGGAAGCACCAGCACAACTGAATGAATTTTTCTGTCGAGAAATTAAAGACAGGGATCCAACAGCATCGGGAAAAAGGCGACTGGAGGGACACGAAGAGGGAAAGAAAGGGCAGCAGGAAGACAAACTGTTTCAATTTCCTGATTTTTTCCCCAGGCTGGCCTTTCCCCCAAATGTAGCCAGTGCTGATTTCTGCCAATTGCAATAGCACATTTGCACCAGACACCCAGACATCATATAGATAATGAAGATGATAATGATAATAGAGAGAAAACTTTTCTGGAAGTGTTTCCTTTAATAAATGTTTTCTATCCTGTAAAGAGGCAAGAAATTTCATTGACTTGCAAGAAATTTGTTCCATTGGTCTGCATGTAACTTGCTATATGTCAGGATTTGTAGGATACTTCAGGGATACAGGGGAAAGGGATAGATTCTCAAGCTGTGATTTCACCGATAGAACTCCTTGATGAGGCAATTCCTTCCGCCAATACAGATTAGCCATTTCTCTTCAGTGTAGTCTCAGAGAGCTGCCCTGAAACTTGGCCAGGTTCATCCATCCATGGCTTCTTTCTTCAAAGACTGGCTATCTGTCCATACTACCATGATCCATCTCTAGTTTCCTATCAGATAATTTCAGGGGTTTGCACTGGGAAGCTTAGGATCATGGCTCTGGAGCTGGAGAGGCTCTTTGGGGTTATCTAACCCAGCCCCACCATTTTCCATGTGAGAAACTGAGTCTGAGAGAAGTAAACCTGAGGTCAGCCAGAGCTGAGATTCTCAAGTTTTCTTATTCCCAGTTTTCTGGGTATGATTCTCCCTTTCCTTCTTGACATCCCCTACCCCATGTCGAGGTGCTCGGTGATCTTTTCCAGTCCAAGCCAGAAAGCAGGTCAGATTTGGAGGCAGGAGACTCAGTTTAGCATCTGGGCTCCCTTTCTGACCTCAAGAAGATACTTTTCTCTTCTTTATCATGTGAGGCAATCCTGGACACAAAATGGGACGACCTTTGGAAGTTGGCTAGCTTGATCTGCTCATTTCTCACACAGTGTCTCAGGGAGGTTGTGACTTGTTTAAGGTCACACCACTGATGAGTGCCAGAGCTAGGATGGAAACCCAGGTTCTGGAGCCCAGATGTATTACTCTTTCCACCATCCCACAGTGCTTCCCCTTGGACTGACCTAAAAGTTTTAGGCTAACAACAGCAATAATTGCAGATAACATTTAAAATGTTACGCAAACCTTAAAGCATTCTGTACGTGCTAGCTGTAATTATGAAGGTTTCTTCTTGTCCTCATTCAGTCATTTTATTTGCCACGGACTCTTAATGACCTCATTTGGGGTTTTCTTGGCAAAAATACCAGAGTGGTTGGCTATTTCCTTCTCTGGATTACTTTAAAGAGGAGGAACTGAGTGACTCACCCAGTGTCACACAATTAGTAAGTATCTGAACTCAGGAAGATGAATTTTCATGACTTTAGGCCTGGTACTCTATCCACTGTGACACTATTAAAGATTTACAAAACAGTTTGTAAATTTTATCTCATTTGATCTTCATCCTGGAAAGTAGATGTTCTTATTCCCATTTTGCAAATGAGGAAACTGAGGCAAACAGGGTGAAGTGACTTGTCCATGGGTCACATAGTTAGTGCCTGAGACCAGATTGAACTTTTTATTCTAGGTCCAGAGCTGTACCAGCTCTAATTCTAAGATCTTATGATATTGGGGAACCTTACTAAGCTTTAATTGAAAAATTCTGGTCAGGGAGACCACACTAGCCTTCCTCCACTTCCAGGCAGTCCCTTCTACTTTTTGATAGGTCTACGTGTTTGTAATCATACATTGACTTCAATGGAGTTTCTCCAGGTTGTGTCCTTTGACACAAGTAGACTGCCAGGGGATGGCTTTATATGTCCTGGAGAGATTTGTCCCATGGCAATAGTGATATGGAATTGATGGTTTAAAAAAAAAAAGAAAAAAAAAAGAGAGAAGCAAATTGGATTACAGGGTGGGGGATGTGGAGGGAAGAAGAAATTAGTAATCAATTCTATTTATAAGCAAAGAGGAAATGGCCCTGTGGAAAGATTCAGCGCTAGAAAGTCCTTGGAAGTCACCAAGTCCAATCCCCTCATTTTAAATAGTAGGAAAATTAATCCCACTGAGATAAAGCTATTTTTATCAGGTCTTATAGAAAGTAACAGGATAAGGATTTGAGCCCATTTTCTGAGATGGGAAACAAGGGAAAGGAAGCCCCAGTTGGGCTTTTGAATAAGCTGCCATATTGTAGAGTCCAGTCCTGCTCCATGAAGTCCATTCATTTATAAAATAAGGACATTATTATTTGCACTCTCGTATATTCGAAGGGCCATTACATGGAAGAATTGTTCTTGGCCCCAGAAGGCAGATCAAGGAAGGATGGGTGGAAGCTGGAGGAAGCTAGTCAGGGGGCTCTGACAACATGAACAATTTCCATGGGATTCAGACCATGACTGGAGCTGCTCTTTGAAGAAACCGCTGTCACGGTGAGCAATCCAACAGATGGAGTGCGTGTCCTGCTGTGAAGGAATCGTGTCTGGCTCAGGGCTAGGGACAAGAGAGTGGAGAAAGCCAACAGCCAGCAGATTTATCACCCGCACTGATGCACCGAGGTCAGTGGAAGATCAAAGGAAAGCCAGGGAGAGGGCCAACAGGCAGTCGGGGATGAAATATCCCATCATTACTCTAGCTGCCTTCAGGACCTCTGTTCAGGTTCCTGCCACTGCCTGCAAGAGTTTTTATTTTCCTGTTTCTTCCAAGCTACATTGCATTTACCTAATTACAGTCATCTGCATTATCACTCATATTTGCTTATCACTGTAAAATCTGCAAAGCTCCTCCATAAACTCTCTTATTCAATCCTCACAACTTTACAAGAGAAATGCAGCTATTATTCCCATTTTAGAGATGAATAAATTGAGTCACAGAGAGATGGTGACTGATCCAAGGTCACACAGCTAGTGTGCCAGCACTGAGTTGAAGACAAGCTTTCCTAATTCTAAGACCAATCTTTTATTCACATTATTTCTCTGAGTGTGCATTGTCTTTCACACCATAGAAAATAAGTTCCTCGAGGGCAGGAATAGGTTTTTGTTATTTTTGCAAGTTCAGCACTAAGGAAAGCAACTGGGCATTTTCCCACTCAATTGTATTTTGTTTTTATCTTTTTTTTTCCTTTATTAAATCTTTTTATTTTCAAAACATATGTGTGAACAATTCTTCAGCATTAGCCCTTGCAAAACCTTGTGTTCTAATTTTTCCCTCCTTCTCCCTCTCCTAGCTGGCAAGTAGTCCAGAACATGTTAAACATGGTAGAAATATATGTTAAATCCAATATATTCAGCTATATTTCTTTAGTGATACTTCTCCCTCAGGCCCCCAAGGATCTGATCATCCTGCAAGATTTTATCAGCCTTCTGATTCACCATATCCCAACAAAATAAGAGGCAGTTAGGTAGCTCGGTAGATAGAGTGAAGAGCCTGGAATCAGGAAGACCTGAATTCAAATCTAACCTCAAAACATAGTCTCTATTTGCCTTAATGCACTGGAGAAAGAAATAGCAAAACACTCCAAGATTTTTGCCAAGAAAAGCCATTTTCTGAGCAACTACATCCCACCCTATCTATCCTTACCTTTTACTTCTCTGGAAAGTAAAACAAAGAGCTAACTCATCTCACAGTTAACCTTTAAGAAAGACTCCCAGACCAACTATTTGTCCATTTCCCACCATTTTCCTTTGAAACACTTTGGAGTTTTCCCTCCTATATCCTTACACTGGGTATCTTTCCTCATCTTCCCTCAATAGGCTGTAAATTCCTTGAAACTGGAGACTATCTTTCTTTTTGTATTTGTAATCTCGGTGTTTAACACTGTGTCTAGCACATTTTTGTTGAGTTTCGTCAGGTGTGTTCGGCCCTTCATGTCCCCACTTGGGGTTTTCTTAGCAAAAATACTGGAATAATTCGTCATTTCCTTCTCCAGCCCATTTTACAGATGAGGAAACTGAGGCAAATGGGCTGAGTGACTAGTAAGTATCTGAGACCACATTTGAATTTGAGTCTTTTTGACTCCAGTCCCAGCATTCTGTTCTCTACATCACTTAACTGCCCTTTCCTGGTACTTAGTAAATCTTTATTGACTGACTGACTGATTTAATAAGTGCTTAATGATTGAATTGAAGGTTTTTCTAGGCCTTTGGAAGTCAAACCTAGCTAGAAAGGAAAAAGAACTGCTACAAAATAAAAGTAGTAAATAAATCCAGGAGGTAGAATGGGAAGAGTTCTAAAGATCCCTAGGATATCTCTATCATGGGACCTTGCTGAGATCCTGAGATAGCCACTTCCCATCCTGCTAATCTGGGCAAAAACAGTGGGCAGAGGAAGGATTCTTGTCTTTGGGGTATAGTGATACATATTACTGAAAGAGAAGGAGAATATGTTTCTTAATGTCCACCCCTTTAAATCAGAGCCCTGACTATCAGCTCTTATACCTGCAACAGATCACACAAAACATAGAGGAAATAATAATAAAAACATCTCCCCCATAAAGCTTTAACTCCAAGTCAACTTGTTTAGTCAAATTCAATGGAAGAAGGAGCTGTCTTGGGATGAAGAACCTTGTCCTTCATTCTCAGAGAGGACCACGGTATGAGGGAAGGGGTCCTTCCTGATGTCATCACCTCCATGAAATGCAATTGGATTGGATTTAAGTGGGGGAAGCTGTGCAAGGTCACCTGCCCCAGTGGTTAAATGAAGAGGTCAGGACAGAAAGGGGAGAGGGAACCTTGGACACTGAAGCTGCTTCTGAAAGATCACTGCTGGAGCAGGAGCAGGAAAGGGAAAGGAGTGTGGTGAACAAGACTGGGCTACCCTGCTTACTAAGGGGACAAAGCTCCTCATTTGGTGGCTTTATATTTTAATTAATTCTTCTTGCTATCTGAGTGTAGAATCTACTTGATTCTAAGCATGTGAAGTTATAGAAGGGCTGACAGCATCATTTAAATGTCATACCCTGAGGAAAAGTTTAGGTCAATCCACTCTCCTTATTGCTTTACCCTTACTGGGCTAAATTAGAAAGATTACCCTAGAATTTGCTTCAGGATTCTCAACCATAGGGAACTAGGTGATGGAATGGATAGAGAACAGAGTCTGGAGTTAGGAAGATCTGAGTTTAAATCCAGCCTCAAATATTTACTAACTGTATGACGCACACAAGAAAAATCAAATCAAACCAGAAAAAAATGAGAAAGAAAACAAAATGCAAGCAAACAACAACAAAAAGAGTAAACATGTTATACTGTAGTTCACACTCAGTTCCCACAGTTCTCTCTCTGGAGAGAGAAAAATTTGGAACCCAAGGTTTTGCAAGGGTGAAGGCTGAAAACTATCTTTGCATGTCTTTTGAAAATTATAAGCTATTATTGAAAATATTTTTTAAAAAGAGAAAGTGCTCTCAGTACCAGAAGCAAGAAATAACCAGAAGATTGGGACTTTTAACATTTCACCTAAAACTATAACTTTTAACATCTCATTTTTAGCATCATTATCCTTTAAGAATTAGCTTTTCAAGCACTGAGAGTTTGCTATCAAAGATCCCCACATATGGCAGGTTAGAAAGGCCACATTGCGGTGACGTTGCCCCGTTTGAATTTGCAGACTCAGCTTCCAGAAGGCCAATGAAATACAGCACTAACAGCCACCCCAGTCTCGGACGGAGTCTCCTGGCTGAGCATCCCGTGCCTTGGTTTTGTATATGTGTATGAGTGCATGTGTTTCTCTTTCCTGAAAAGATTTATGATGTGTGCGTTGAAACCTGAGGCTGAGTCTGTGTATTCCAGTAGCCTCCTGCATCCCTCAGGCCTCTGACATTCCATAGCACCGAGCTCATGAGCACTGCCCCGACCCATTACCCCTTGCAGTGTCTGCTGTGAGCGGAGAGGTTCCTGAGCCCCTCAGAACTCAGATGTGGTACCACATGACTCATCAGGATCTGTAGCCATGCCAGGGAATTAGTGTTATCACCGCAGCAAATTTGGGACTTGGCAAGTTACCTAGAACCAGTGCTGGCTGGGTTTCAAACCAGAGGCTTTTTTGTGGAGTGAAAACACGTGAAGTAAATGGATACCTTTGTCCCCCACATCCCTAGGAATTACCCCCTTCTCCCTATCAAGCATCCACCACTTAAATTCAAGTTCTATTCCAACAGCCTCCTAATTTTTCTCCTTTAAATGCTTCTTTACTTGGATCTCTCTTCTGCCTAAGTGGGTTTCTTTCCCCCTGAGTAACAAATAAGACTAGATCCCTTTCCTACTCAGTAAACTACAGGGGCTCCCTATCGCCCCCAGACTACAGGATCCACTTCTTTGTTTAAAGACATTCTCAGCTTGGCCCTGGCCAACCTGTCCAGTCTCATTATTGCAGTCTCCTTTTACCTTTCCTTCGTCTCATTCCTTGAATTGACTCCATCCAATTGTATATTCAATATATGTTTATGTATGTATATATTCAATCTTTCTCAATAAAATGCAAGTTCCTTAAAAGTATGGACTGTTCCTTTCCTTCCTTCACATCCCTTGTACCTCGCTCACAATCTAACACATAGGAAATGATTAATAAATACTTGCTCATCAACTGTTTAAGAGAAGAATTCTAGATGTGGAAGCAGAGGGTCTGGGCTAAGATCTCAGCTTTTCCACTTATTACGTAGTAGTTATGGGTAAGCGACTTCACTTCTCTGGGACTCAGTTTCCTTATCTGGAAAAGGTCTCTTATTATCTGACCTCATGGAAAAAAGAAGTTAAGAGAGCTTCAAAAGCAGCTAATAATTTAAGTAGGTTATGTATATATCCCCATAACTTCCATTCCTATATTTTAGCCTTTTAGGTCATCGCCAGTAATCATTCAATCTTTCAACAAGCACTTTAATTTCCAGTTATACTTAATCGAATGCTACTTCCTACTTTATGGGAACACTGAATACTTTCTTCTATATTCAGGATATATTGAGTGATCTTGAATCTGCTTTTTATTCAGTTCAATTCATCAGCATTTATTAATCACCTACTGCATGCTAATGTCCCGGGGACACAAAAACATTGGCCCTCATCAAGATTACATTTTAATGGTGAGATTCAACAGGAATTCAAAAAGTAAAGACAAAGTAGCAACACAGTCAGGTCAAGAGGAATAGAACCTGGGAACTGTAATGGGATCAAACTCTTAGTACAATGCTTGGCACATAGTAGGTACTTAATAAAAATTTATAGTAATATAAAAAGAAATAAAATATTAAAAAGAAAGGCTCGATATAGTAGGGGATGTTTGAATTGTATTCCTTCCTTACTAGACTGTAAGGTAATAAATCAAGAGTAGTTCTGGGGCAAAAAAATGGCCATTGGGGTGTGGAGACATCTAAGAAAATTTCATGGAGGATGTTGTTTCAGAATAATCAATTTGTGAATGAAAGTTCAATCTAAATAGGTTAAGAATCCATAGAATCAGTTGAGATATATTGGGGAGGGGGAATCCTGAATTTTCAAAAACCTATTCAGAAAAAAATGAATTAGTAAATAGTTGACCTTTTTACCTAAAATATAGTAATCAAGGATCATCAATGTAGATGAATTTTGGTCACTATGGTGATTCCTAGATAATTTTCCAATTATAAAGTACCAAAGGGATTGTGTAGCCCAATGCTCCTATTTAACAGTTCAGCAAACTAAGACTCAGAGAAATTATGTTACTACAAAGGTAGCAAATGTTCAAGCTAGGTCAAATGCAGTTTCTCTCGGTCCAGTATTCTTTCCATTGCAGCATATTGTTTACCCAAAAAAGGAATTGAGGCTCTAGAAGGCTGTATCATGCTCAGGACCATACAAATAGTCTCTGAGAGAGATTTGGATCCAGGTCTTTTGGCCATTTCCTTCCTCCCAGAAGCAAAGAATTGTGGAGAGCTACCTCCAGGTGCATTAGTTTGCCCACGAGCCCGCAGCCAGTCCCTTCCAGAGGAAGACCTTGAACCCAAGACTTTCTGACTCCAAGACTGGCCCTCCATCCACTCCCTGACACTGCCTTTAAAAATCATAAAACCCCTTTAACATTTTTCTTCCTTGTCTGAGATGACCCCAGGCTTTCTTCCCGGGATATTCCTTAGTGTCCCTACATATTTGATGGGGAAATGGGGGGCAGAGAATTAAGCAATTTGGCCCCAAATTCACTCAGGGACTTCTTGCAGAGGTCAAGTGGATAGTAAGACAACAGGGACTATTTCCTGTTTAACTTTGTAAGCTCAGTACAATTCCTGGCACATAGTAGGCAATTTCTCAGTGCTCATCAAATTGTATTGTTCTTGACCGGGGTGTCAATGACCTGTATCATTCAGATGGAGACTGAATTTTTGCCTAAAACACATAGATAATAGAGTCAAGGTGTTTGAGGAGGTGAATAATCTCACTGCTCACCCCCATATCCTATGTAGATACAACCTCAGTGGGACTTCTTTCCCTGTTGTCTCAGCGTAATCTCTTCAGCCCTGAAAGGAGAAAAAAAACCAAACAGACAGAATAAGAGCTTTGATTTATGAGTCGTATATGTTTCTTGCTAACATCTCCAGAAGGCTACACTTTATGATTACCCCCTGAAAAAAAAATGTGTTTATTATTCTCCCCGTTGCTATAGCAGGCGATGTTTCCATGTTATGGGTCTTTTTCCCTGCAGACATTACAACATTGACTCATGGGCCAGACCTGAGATTCCAGGCATTTTCAGACAGGGGGAAAACTCATTCACTGGGGTTGGAAAGGCAGCTGAGGGTGCCCAGAGCTGTGCTTGGTCCCAAGGGGCACACTGACAGAGAAAAAGTAGGAATGCTGGTCAACCAATCTGTGCGAGATCCGGGGGGACCTCATCCCCGGCAGGAATAAGAACTGGGGCTCTCTCACTGGAGCTATACAGAGAAAAGCCCTTAGGGAAGCTTGTCGGGGTTTGTGCTTCTATGGGCGACATCCAACATGTATCCCAAATTTCAGGCCTTCCTCCAAATCTCTTCTCCATCCCCCCAACCTTGTAAATTGTGGTTATACCAGCAAGTGCCAAGTGAAGCAAGGGTTTCAGGCAATTTTCTAGACAATTCAAGCAAAAAAAAACAATATGTTTTTGCCTTAATTATTTGAATCACTTTAGCAAAATTGTGTTCAGAGCTTAAATTAGGCAGATAGCATCTCACTCCCTCAGTTTATTTAGCAGGTTTGCCTTCATTTGCATAGTTCGTTGTCTTTGTGGGAAAGGAGAGGGCAGTCTGGATCTGGGACTTGGTGGGTAGGGAACTTCCAGAAAGGAAACTTCCCAAAGTCAGCCGGAGTGCCCAAAACCAGGTCAGTGACTGACTATGGTCATACAGAGAGTGTGAGTCAGAGGCGAGCCTTAGGATCATGAAATAGAGCCAGAAGTGACCCCTGAAGCCATTTTGTCCAACTGCCAATTTTTACAGGTGGGGAAACTGAGGTTCCCAAGTATTAAGTGATTTGCCCAATATTCCACAAGTAGTAGGTAACAGAGTTGAAACTAAAACTAAGATTTTCTGATTCTTAATGAATCACTTCCCCTGGACATTAATTTTTTTTTTTAATTTTATTTCTACTTTGCTGAGACAATTGGGATTAAGTGACTTACCCAGGATCACACAGCTAGGAAGTATTAAGTGTCTGAGGTCAGATTTGAACTCAGGTCCTCCTGACTTCAGTCTACATTTATTATTAAAGGGATGAATTAGTGAACATCTGGAAAAGGAAACAACAATTTCAAGAACTAGAGTGATCTCGTTAAAGCATGCTAGATGCCATGTCTTTTTGGACATAGATTGATTGGTTAGGAGAATGCTGTAAATAGAGTTTACCTGGATTTTTAAGGAAATTTTGCCACAGTATTCCATATTCATCTTGTGGACTGGATAGAGATGTCCAGGTTAGCTAATAGTACTGTTACATGGTATAGGAAATGGTTGAATGACCAGACTCAAGGAATAATTGATAATTTGATGTCAATCCAGATGGGCTGTAGTACAGTATCTCGGGATCAGTCTAGCTTTTTACTTTTCTAATTTTTTAATTAATTACTTGTTAGAGGCATAGAAGGCACAGTGAAATGTGCAGATGGCATAAGCCCAAGAGAGCTATCATATCGGATGACAGTTACATTCCCAAAAGATCTCAAAAGATTAGAGTTTGGAGTTAAATTAAATAGGAAAAATAGTAATATACAACGTTATTCATATACAGAGAGGTTCTGGTAAATGTTTAACAATCAGTTCTCCAGAATACATACATGAATATCACATACATATATGTAGATCTTAAAAATGGTATCCTATGTGTATATAGTGTGTTTCTATGTATACACATAGGATACCATTTTTAAGTTTAAACTGAAATGACTAAAATGATCTCTATCTCTTCCTTAATTCTAGGAAGTCAATAAAACAACAAATCAAGCCTTGATTTATAACATTTGCCAATGTCTGAAGAGTAATAGCTCACCTAGCAATCAGGTATAACTTTTATGGAATGGATGGAATATTATAAATTATATTTATTATATTAATATATAACTTCATTGTATATTTATATTATGTTATAAAATTAAAAATATATATTATTTTAATAAATTTTTTACTATACATAGGATGTTTAGTATATAGATATAATCCATTGAATGTAGATATTGCATCAATATTATTTCATTTGATCCTCACAGCAACCCTGAGAGCTGTTGTTGAATCATTTCAGTTGAATATAATGACCCCTTTTGAGGTTTCCTTGGCAATGATACTGAAGTGGTTTTGCCATTTTTTTTCTCCAGCTCATTTTACAAATGAAGAAACTGAGGCAGACAGGGTTAAGTGACTTGCCCGGGGATCACACAGCTGCTAAGTGTTTAAGGACATATTTGAATCCAAGAAAATGAATCTTTCTGACTCTAGGCGTCAAACTCTATCCACTGGGCCACCCAGCTGTCTGCCTTTAGACCATCTAGAAACATCAATTATTTTACATTCAAGAATTTTGAAATGGACTGGCAACGGGCCATCGACATGCCATGGTTCAAAAGGATATGAAAATATTTCAAACTGGATTAAAAACTGTTTTGTTGTCCAAACAAACTGGTCAGAAACTAAATCACTGAAGCCAAAACATTTAAAAACTAAATAGTCTGGAATGATCTTAAACCACTTATGGGTCATGCAAGACAGAAACCATTGTGTCAGAGAAGCTCGTTCTGAAACTAAATGTTGAAATATTTTCACGATGTGAAACACGAAATTATGAGAGGCAGTCAAGCACAACGAGTGAATAATGGAGCCTGACTTTGGGTCAGAGAGACAAGGACTCAAGTCCTACTCATACAGATCTCGACCGTTCCGGGATTTCTTATTCTGCAGAGGTCTGTACGTGTATTTCTGTAAACTCTTCAGAGAGATCTGTGGGAAGGCAATCCTTTGGTTCACTTAACATTTAAGAGATACAGGAAAGGAAGACTTATGGTGAATATGGTGGTGGTCTTCAAGTGTTTGTTCTATTTGAGCCCAGAGGATAGTACCAGGGATAATGGATGGAAGTTTCATTGAGATTAATTTATATTTAATGACAGGAAACATTTCCTCATAAACAGAGCTAAACACATATGGAACAGGCTAGTTATAGATGGAACAGGCCCCCTTTTACGAGAGGTCTTTGAGCAGGAGCTTCATGATCATTGCCTAAGTAGTTTTAATGGGTTATTTTCTTTTGGTTATGACTTTAGGTAATGGCCAGGAGGTCCCATATAGCTCTGAGAGGCTATTATTTCATATAGCATTCAGTCCAGACCATCCCACTTTCTCACTACATGAGATCTTACATCCTTGTCTAACCTTGTGCTCTTGGATGGCGTCTCACCCACAAGCTGATGTCCTGTATCATTAATTTCCTATAGAAAATTTCACACTAGATGTCCCATACATGGTTTTAATTCAACATTCCTAAAACTCTAACCACTGATCTTTCTGTTTTCCTTTAAGTCCCAACTAAAATCCCACTTCCTACAGGAAGCCTTCTTTATTTTGGTGGCTTCTCTCTGTTATAATTGTTTCCTATTTGACTTGGGATGGAAAATGCCATTTGCATCCAGAGAGAGAACTATAGAGACTGGATCGAAATATAGTATTTTCACCTATTTTGTTTATTTGTTTTTATCTTTCTCATGTTTTTTTTTTCATTTTTGGTATGATATTTTCACAACCTGACAAATGTGGAAATATGTTTAAAAGAATTGCACATATTTAACCTATGTCAGATTGCTTGCTGTCTTGGTAAAGGAGCGAAGGAGAAAAATCTGGAACACAAAGTCTTACAAAAATAAATGTTGAAAACTGTCTTTACATGTATTTGGAAAAATAAAATATTTTTGAGAAAAAGTATTTTCTATTTTTCCCTTTAAATTTCAGTGCCTTTCCTCTATTAATGGTTTCTTATTTCTCCTATATAGAACTTTTTTTTTTTTGCTTATTGCTTCATTTATTAGATTATGAGCGCCTGGAAGACAGATTCTGTCTTTGACCTCCTTAGCACCGGACCGGGTAAGCACTTTACAAGGATTTATTGAATTGCAAAATTGAACTTATTTCCCCTAAATGCTCCCCCTTTTGAAAATTCCTTATTTCTGTTGACGATAGCATCTGTAGAAGGTATTTTTCATTGTCCCTTATTCAACATCTGGCCATTACCTGAGCTCCTCGCTTTCTCCCGTCCCACAATCCAATAAGTTGCTAGACCAAATATTGGCATTTCTGGTCCTACAATGTCTCTCACATCAGGCCCCTTCTCTTCACTCTCACACTTTGGTTCAAACCTTCATAATCTCTTGCTTAGGTAATTGTGATAACCTCCTAATTGGTCTTTCTGCCTTAAAACTCTCACCACTTCCATCCATTTTATTCAGAGCTACCCACAAAATTTTGACCTAAGGCACCTGAGACTCTACTTTCTATGCCTCTAGTCAAATAAGTGATTTTTAAAAAGCAGAATAGCACAAGGCCAAGGATTGATCTCTGAGATACTACATCAGAGCCCATCTTCCAGACTGAACATCAAAATGATTAATTATGCTTTAAGTTTGGCCATTCAGCTGTTTCCCATGCAACCTACCTGGACTATTATTTAACCTGCATATCTTTATTTAGTTCAGCAGATGACTAAAAGATTCTGTATAAGATTCTCTAGGTAGGAATAAAAAGCAGCCAGCAGAACCTGCTACCATTCTCCTCACCCTGTCACCACATGGCTGACAACACATGATGCTACTATTTCTTCTGCCCCTCTTGTGTTTATTCTTTCCTGATCTTAGGTGAATGTGTCTTAGAATAAAGCAGACTCCAAACTTGTGAATAATAATAATAGCAAACAACCCGCATGTATATAGTGCTGTAAGATTTACAAAATGCTTTACAAATATTATCTAATTTTATCCTAACAACTTAGGATGGAGAAGAAGACTGAAAAAGAAACTGGTGAGAAAAACACCATTTCTCACCATTGTAAGATAAGGAAAGTGAGGCAGACAGAGGTTAAGTAATCTTTGTGTCCTCCCTTGGAGATTACCCCCAATTTATCCTATCGATATCTTATTTGTCTGTAGTAGTTTGCATAGTTCCTCCTTCATTAGACTGTGCAATCATGGAAAGCAGGGACTGATCTGAGGTTTGGGTTTGGGGTTTGGGGCTTTCTTTTGTATTCTCAGCACTTAACACATCTCCTGGCATATTGTAGGCACTTAAATAAATTCTAGTAGACTTTGCCGCATTATGATGTTTTCATTTTTAAAATTTTTTTCTATAAGCAATAAAAGTAAAGATTTTGAATTAAGTCATCCTTAACTAATAACCTCCCCCTTGAGATTCTCTGAACTCTGAAAGAGGAAGAAGTTAATATAAGCAACAGAACAGTAAGATAAGCCACAAGAAAACAAGCTGGAAACCTGAGAGAGGTCATTTCTCACTAAATAATGAAAGTGGACAGCCAATTCAACTCTGCAAGTGTCTTTTGACATCTGTTCAGGATGTGTGGGTCCAAGGAAGAAGGTCTTTTGGGTTTTGGTAGAAATTGTATCCAAACACAACTGATTGAAGGGTGAAGAAGAATAGTGAAACATGTGGAAGATCCATGCAAAGTCCAAGGAATTATAATTAATTAATTAATGTAATAATTATATAGTTAATAATAGTAATTAGTACTATAAAAATAATAGGCTGGAAGTGCTACCATTCTGTGGGAAACTGCAGTCCCAAAATTTGGTTTTGTTTTGAAGAATAGGGAAACATGTGGAAGGTCCCTGCAAAGTCCAATGAAGCAATATATAATTAATAATCATAATTAATAACATAAATAATAATAGGCTGGAAGTGCTACCATTCAGTGGGCAACTGCAGTCCCAAAATTTGATTTTGTCTTGAAGAATAGGGAAACATGTGGAAGGTCCACGCAAAGTCCAAGAAAGGAATAAGTAATTAATAATGGGCTGCCCTGGAAGCACTACCACACTACCAGTATGGTAGCCTGTGGGCAACTGAAGTCCCCAAACTTGATTTTGTTTTATTTTTGTTTCATGAGCTGACCTTGAAGTAACCAATAGCTATGTCACACATCTTACCTCTAAGAAATGATGACTGTCACCCTAGACTGCTAGATTTAGTGCTCTAAAATACTCTCTAAAATTATAAATTGTAGAGAAACAGCTAATTCCTTCACTGGGAGTTCTCATATCAGATAAATCACCTCAAAAATCATGGCGTAGAGAGGTAGCCTAGTAGTTAAAGGGTCAACCTTGAAGTCAGAACTTGGGTTTGAGTCTTGCTGCTGAGTGTTCTGGCTCTCTAACTTCAAAGTAGCCATGTTATTTTGGTCTTTTTCAAGCATTAAGGACAACAATCAACCAACAAGCCAGACCTAGCAATTCTTAAAGAAAAGTTGCTGATCTTTTTCTGTAAAGGAAATTCACACATAGGAAAATTTCCATGCTGATAAGTCCACCAGAATGCTCCAATGTTTGATTCATATAAAGCTCTTCTCTGCTGTTAAAACACCGTTTTTTTTTTTTTTCCAGAAAACCACCAGTAATTTTGTTTTTCAGTCATTTTTCATTTATGTTCAATTCTTTATGACCCCATTTGGAGTTTTCTTGGCAGAGATACTGGAGTGGTTTGCCATTTCCTACTCCAGCTTATTTTACAGTTGAGGAAATGGAGGCAAACAGGGTCAAGTGACTTGCCCAGAGTCACACAACTGGAAAGTGTCTGAGGTCAGTTTTGAAGTCAGATTTTTTTTTTTTGACTCCAGGCTTGGGACTCTGTCCAATGCACCACCTATGTTTGTGCCTCCATTTCCCCATTTGTCGATTATCCAGTCCATTATTGTTTGTTTTCCAATAGAAGGAGCCTCCATGACTTGAGTAAGGCAGCAGAAGGATCCATTCCTTCTGGCAGGTGAGAACAGGCTGTGCTCATCATGGGCACCCTGGACCACTTAAGTAAACTTCAGTTTCATGGTTTTCTCTGAGGCGTTTGAGGATGGAACCCCGCCTCTAAGCTCAGTAGTGCCTCATTATCCACTCCTTTGCTGTTACCACAGCTAAACAATGCCAGTGTCAAAGTACTTCAGTTCTGAGAAATACCTCCATCAGTCATCGTCCTCCCCAGTCTCTCCGGTTGCCTTCAAAAACTCAATAAACATGCTTGAGCTTGTCATCCCTGATCTCCTTCCCCAAGGAGAGGCAGGCCTTGAATTCCGGATTGATTTTATTTCTTTGTTTTTCTTCCTCAACTTCCCTTTACTCTTCCAGTGCCATTTATTTCACTGTCAGCACTCGTTACTCTAGAGTCTGAATTAATTAACTATATTTGTCAGCCTGTCTTTTTCTGTTAGCATTTCTAGGTTTAGTCTGGTGGGGTCTGTGTCCCTGCCAGGGATGGCAGAGTTGGAAGGTCCATCTTATTTCATCTCTTATGTAAGGAGTTAGGGAGGAGGGAGACTGATAGATATTCCTGACATTAAAACAGTTTTTAACATATTTAATATGGATTGGACTAGTTGCCATCTAGAGGAAAGGAGGGGATAATTTGGAACAGAATGCTTTGCAAGGGTCAATGTTGAAAAATTACCCATGCATATGTTTTGTAAATAAAAAAAGCTTTAATAATAAAAATAAAATAAAACAGTGTTTAAACTACAATAGAGAGACCCATCCTCAGAAATACAGCTGGTTGCTTTCTTCCCAGGTCCAAACATAGCTTAGTCAAGAGGGTATCATTACACTGGGAGCTCTTTGAGAGAAGAGATTGGGTTTTGCCTTTCTTTTTATGTTTAACAGTGCTCAGCTCATTGCTCAGCACATCATGTTGTTGCTGATTCATTTCAGATTTCAGTCATGGATAACTGTCCAAGATCCCATTTGGGATTTTCTTGGCAAAGATACTGGAGTGTTTTGCCATTTCCTTCTACAATTCATTTGACAAATGAGGAGACTGAGGCAGATAGAAGTAAGTGAGTTGCATTTTTGAATGCCTTAAGTATAGTAGGTGCTCAATAAACACAGTTGATTTCAACATAAATAAAGGAGAATGAAAAGAATCTATCCTTAGACCAAGAAGACATGATCATAAGGTCTGGTTTGCCATTCAGTAGATGATCAGGATGACCTTAGTCAAGTTACTCATTCCCATTTTATAGATTTGAAAACTGAGGTGCAGAGAGATTAATAATTCAAGAATTAGAAGGTATTTAGTGCTGTCTGACTGTAAACCATCCTTAGATGAGAGTTCTGGTGTATACTTTTCCTTTTTTTTTCTGACTATTCCATAGACTATTGCAGACTTTAATTGAAGAAAACCAACAGATTTAGAGAAAATTGCATGTTGAAGACCCTCATAACCCATCCTCCTCCTATATTTCCAATCTTCCACCTGACTCCCCCAGATGTCTTCTCTAACACAGTAACCCTGTCCTCCCGGCTATTCCCAAACTCTCTCTCTCAGCTCTAAGCATTTTTTTCTGGTTGGTTCAATGTTCTACCCACTCAACTCTACTTATTGACTTCCCATCTTATATAAGGAGCCTTCCCCAATTAATTCCAGTGCCTTCCCTCAGTTAATTATTTCCATTTATCCTGTACGTAGCTTCCTTTGTTTATATTTGTTTGCATGTTGTTTCATTGTGAGCTCATTTAGAGCAGGGATTATCTCTTGCCTTTTTTATATCCCCAGCACTTGGGGTATTCAGGTGGACTAGCACCTCTGACAGAGCTCTTTTCAGGACTGCCCATCCACCTTTGGTGGCTACCTGGCACTCCGTTCTCACCTGTGGCTCTAAGCATCTGTAGCACGTACAGTGGTCACAATTCAGTCTTGCAGACAGGCTAAACCAGGTTGGGGGTTCAAACCCATCAGAGAGTTAGGGAGGCGTCTACCCCAAGCATTTGAAGACTTTCCCAGAAGAAAGGGTGGATGAGAACAATTTATTCCAATGGCCACAAAGGCAACTGAAATAGGTGCTGTGGAACACTAAGATCTTGAGCAGATAGCAAAGTCACCAAAGTCATCCATTGCCTCCCAGACTATAGCCACTGTATCCATTGGATTCACTGGACTTTTTGATGACTCTGGAAGAGAGAATGAGACTGACCACTTTGTGCAGCTCTGTCTCACTGAAATTTAGTTCACTCAAAAGTCAAGACATCATCCTTATGTTATTGATCCTCTTCAAAAACAAAGGAGGAACAACAATCCCCAACATTGGTTGGATGGTATGGTCCCATTAGGGAAATTTTCCTTTGGAATGCAATCTCTGGGCTCATATGGCTGGCAATGGTAAAGATACCATTAAGTGATATAACTAAGATCTCCTTGCCCTTAGGAATCCGAAAGCACTTTTTCTAGAAGGCAGGAAAACTTCCTTTGGACAGTGTTTGGATTCTATGTTGTAATGGAAAGATCAAGAGACTTGGAGGTCAAGAAATCTGGAAAACTTCCTTTGGACATTGGTTGGATTCTATGTTGTAATGGAAAGACCAAGAGACTTGGAAGTCAAAGGATCTGGAAAATTACCTTTGGACATTGTTTGGATTCTATGTTGTAATGGGAAGACCAAGAGACTTGGAAGTCAAAGGATCTGGAAAACTACCTTTGGATGTTGGTTGGATTCTATGTTGTAATGGAAACCAAGAGACTTGGAAGTCAAGAAATCTGGAAAACACCTTTGGACTTTGGTTGGATTCTATGTTGTAATGGGAAGACCAAGAGACTTGGAAGTCAAGAAATTTGGAAAACTACCTTTGGATGTTGGTTGGATTCTATGTTGTAATGTAAAGACCAAAGGACTTGGAAGGCAGGAGATCTGGATTTTAATCTCTGCTTTAGCACTCATGAGCTGTGTGACTGAGAGTGAATTATGTAAATCTTTGGGACAATGAAATCTATAAATAGTGAATGGATTGGACTAGTGTTCCCAATCTGGACTGTTCTGGGGGACCCATGTGCCAGTGATATATAATTTTATCAGTGAGCATATTTTCTTCACTGGTAGTTATCTTCAGGTCATTTTAAGATCATATGATTACAATTGCAAGAGTCAGAGCAGTTTTCAAAGTATCATCCAGGGGTTCTTGGGTCTCTAAGAGCCTTTCAATGGGCCCTATAAGGTGAAAACAATTTTCAAAGTAAGACTAATTCATTATTTGCCCATCAAAATATTCTTTCCTTTTCTAATCACATATATGCACGAAGCAGAATTTTCTCTATATAATTCAGCCAAAATAATATATTACAGTAGATCTAATACAGAAGCAGGGAATAGAATCCAGCATCTTCTACTAAACCAGATGTTAAAGAGATCTACAAAACTACATAAAACAATGCTACTCTTGTGACTTTTTTTGTTTAGAAAAAACATGTCAATGCATAGTGAGTTCATTGCTGTTATTCTTAAATTAATAAATCTATAAACATTTAAAACATTTCTCCATTGTACTTTCGAATAAGGTAAATATCCATAGACATAAATGATATAAACAAAAACTGAGATTCCTCAATATTTTTTTTTAATTTTCTAGCTGTGTCGACTCTAGACAAGTCATTTAATCCCAATTGCCTCAGCAAAAAAAAATTCATTTAATGCTATTTTTCCAATTACATTTAAAGAGATAGTTTTATCAACATTCATTTTGTAGAGTTCCAAATTTTTCTCCCTTCTTCCCTGCCTCCTCCATCCTCAATAGCTCCCCAAGACAGCAAGTAATCTGATATAGGTTATACATGTACAATCATATTAAACATATTTTCACATTAGTCATCTTGTGAAAGAAGAATCAGAACGAAAGGGGGAATCATGAGAAAGAAAGAAAAAACTAAAAAATGAAAATAATATACTTTAATCTGCATTCAGACTCCACAGTTCTTTCTCTGGGTATAGATAGCATTTTCTATCACAAGTCCATTAAAATTGGCTTGGGATGCTCAAGAATTTTTAAGAGCATCAAAGAGATCTGAGACCAAAAAATGAGAGATTCAACTTCCTCTAAGAAATGGAGACCTGAAGAATAAATCAAAGTCACCCAGCTGACAAAAAAGACAAGGTCAAGTTTCGAATCCAGATCTCTGACAGCATCACAAGTCCATCAGGGGGCTCATACCAAAAGGCATTCCTCATTGGTTGGTAAACCAGAGCTTGTGCTCCAACAGAATGACACCCAAGAATCTGGGATGTCCCCCACTATAAATGCTAGTATTTCCATAGGATTTTAAGGTTTGTCCATGAGATAAGAAACATTGATTTTATTTGATGCTCACAACAATCATGGGAGGAAGGTGATATTATTGTCCCCATTGTACAGAAGAGAAGGTGGAAGCTGGCAGAGAGAAAATCAAAATCACCCAGTTGTAAGTGTCTAAGATACAATCTGAACTTGGATTTTTGCTACTTCCAAATTTTATTCTCTTGAATACTGTGATATTTACCCCACCTACTACTTGAATAGGACAAGAAGGGAAGTTCCAAAAGGTCCTTTATAGACTTATAAAATATCTACATTCACTTTTTTCTCCATATCTGAGCACATGGTTCCCACTGATTAGAAGAGGGAGGGATGCACCTAGTCTGAGGAAGGAACAGGGCAACGGAAGTTTGGTTTGTTTTTTGTTTTGTTTTGTTTTTGTAATTTATAGCTTTTCAGAAGTAAAGTTCTTGAAGACAGAAACAATTTGCTGGGGAACTGAGAGCAGAATAGGGAATTCACTTTAAAAACTGTTTTTAGTTGTTTATCAGTTGTGCTAGATTCTTAGTGATCCCATTTGGGGTTTTCTTGGCAAAGATACCGGAATGGTTTACCTTTTCCCTCTCCAGCTCATTTTTACTGAAGTGGAACAAGGCAAAAAGAGTTAAGTGACTTCATGACACCATTTTGGAGTTTCCTTAGCAAATGGAGTGGTTTAACATTTCCTTTTCCCATTCGCTTTGCAGATGGGGAAACTGAGGCAAGTAGGGGTAAGTGACTTGCTTAGGATCACAGAGCTTGTGACCAGAAGGTCCCCTTCCGGCTCCATGAGTCTGTGGGATTCAACAAATAAAAGGTCCTTTTGTCTGCTTCCTGTCCCAAGCCATAACTGATGCTTAGTATATAGCCATATGACAAGGGTAATAAACACCCCACCCCCTCTGAGGCAATGATGCAGAAAATAAAATATAGAGGGGTTGAGTCCGAAAGCATATATCAATCTCTGAAGTGCTTTGAGATCCTTTGGGATGAGAGGTGCTATAAACCTGTAAGTTATGAAGATGTTTAATCAACTCCTCTCTTACCGATGTGCGTTCTCTCCGAGAGGTCCTTTGATTTACTGCTACCTGTGTTTACCTACAGGATAATGTTCCTGGTGGACCACAGTGTGAGGAAATAAATGGTTTTCATGGGTGATGAATTGCCCTAGCAGAATCAGGAGTCCAACACCAAGAACATTATTCCTATGGTGCCACAAGAAAGAAGGAGAAAGGCACGTGCATAAATAAAGCCCGAGTGATCTTACTTTGGAGAAAAGCCCTGTGCTGACATTTCCTGGTAGTGCCCTTTGGCAGCCTGGGACAGCGCTCGGAGGCTGAATAATGGGCTCCTTCCTGAGGCTTCAGAATACACCCTTTCCAAATCCATTCCCTTGGGTTTCAGGGGGAAACGCTATCTGTGCTCAGTGCAGGGCAGTTGCTGGGCTGGCGGTCTCATCCACCACGGAGAGACCTCTGTTTAAAGGACACGGGCTCAAAATCTGGCCTCTCCTGTTTGATCTTAGGAAAACCACCACCTTTCTGGCTTTTTCAGCTGTAAACCGAGAGTCCTCCATGATCTAGTCCATCTTCAAGTTGATGACCTTATTACAAGGTTAAGGCTAATCCAAGAAGAGAAAATGGTATAAAAGACAATGACACTTTGAGAAAGTAAAACAATACTCGTATGAGTCTGCTTGGAGACAGCTCTCAGTGGCTGGGGAAACCCATAAATAAAATCACCTATCATTGAAGAATGGGTCCCTTAGTATAATCTGGGATGATAAACAATGCCCTTCGTTGTTTATAGGTTTTACTGGGGTAGAAAGGGGTAATGAATTGGCCTA
This sequence comes from Antechinus flavipes, assembly GCF_016432865.1. Classification (NCBI taxonomy): domain Eukaryota; kingdom Metazoa; phylum Chordata; class Mammalia; order Dasyuromorphia; family Dasyuridae; genus Antechinus; species Antechinus flavipes. Next base: position 229,793,162 of record NC_067403.1, read on the forward strand.
GATCACACAGTTAGTGCCTGAATAAAAAGCAAAGAAACCCTGGATTTCTCAAAAATCAGGAGCCCGACTGCCCATCTACCCACCCCGCTTTGCATTTTGAATACTTCTCCTCTCTTACTGGACAGCTGAAAGAAGGAGGAATGAAATGAACTCACAATGAAGTAAATACATGGCCTGCTTAAAGCCAAAAATACTGATTTTAGGGGGGAAAGAAAAGAAAATCAACTAAGTGGAAAATGAGATTTACAGGATTTGTCCAAGATCGTGCATCTACAAGGTAGCAGAGTTGAGATTCGAACAAAGGGCCTCCAAATCCAGCCTGCTTTTTCCACTCTGACCTTCCCTCATGAAGATGATAAAAGACTCAGTAAAGATCCCAGAGCACACTTTGAAATAGAAAAGTGTAGAATCCTTTGTTTATTTACTAGTTTGTGACTGTGGACAAGTCATTGTTTAGGCCCCTGTTTACCTGTCTGTAAAATAGGCTGCCTCTGGTGTCTCATCTCATGGGCCCAGCTGCATCTTCAAACTGACCCTCCATGACCCAGACAAGGCCCTAATTTGTCAGGTGGCCCTCATACACCTGAAGAAAACAGCCCGAGAGAGCAGATCGAGGGTAACCCGCCGCCTGCGCCAGCTCTATTATTCCTGGTCCGCTCGTACTGCTTCCAATAAATAAATCATGGGGCAAGGGCCCTACTAAATTTTAACTCACTGCAGCTTTAATAGCCCATCGGCTTAGGTTTAAATGATCTTGGAGAGCAGGAGAGTGGTTGACCTTAAGCAAACCAGTTGGATTCAACCTTGACATTTGAACATAATTAAACAAAGAATCTTTTTCCTCATTAAATGTTATTTTTGTTTCTCAGGCCATGAGTGGAATAGTGAATGAGTCTCCCTTTCTTGGACGTGTTGGAAGAGCAGGGGTGGAAGGGGGGGGTTGCCTGGTGTACACAGTAGCAGTTGCCAGCAACGAGGCCAGAGGGGACACAGGAGAGAAGTTTGGGCTTAAGATCAACTCCGGGGGGAGGAGACGTCCCCCTTTCTCCTAAATTCAAGGCCTAAAAGTTGTTCCTGGAGCCCAGCCTTCCATTGACCCAAAGGAGTGACCCAAAGGAGACTGGACAGACTAAAGCCCCTCACTCTTCAGGGCAGATCATCTGGGTCTGATAAGTGCCCCACCAATGACTTTGGAGATGGATACCCCAAATCCCTGAAATGACAGGGTCCCACTAGTGTCTGAGGCCACTTTTGAATTCAGATCCTCCTGATTCCAGGACCACTGTTCCACCCAGCTGTCCCTGGCAAAGACACTGGAGTCGTTCGCCATTTCCTTCTCCAGCTCATTTTACAGATGAGGAAACTGAGGCAAAAAGCTAGTAACTTATTTAGGGGCACACAGGAAGTGTTTGAGGTCACAGGTATGAAAGGTTAAAAAAATGGGGGAGAAGGTTCCTTCCCCAAGCTTAAAACTGAGAGAAGGATATTTTTGAGAGTTAGGAAGACTCAAGTGACAAGAAGTAGAGAGCCAATGAAAATAAAGATGCTGGTGTAAGGTGGAGTGAATAGCACTGTCTCTGATTTATTTACAAGGAGTAGTTTGAAAGCGATGGTGGTTGATAAGACCCATGGCTCCTTGTAGATGAATCCAATTCTCTTATTTCAAAGGTGAAGACCCTGAAGTCCACACAAGGGAAAATGGCGCACAAAAATCATGTACATAATAAGTGGTAGAGATAGGATTCTAACCCAGATCCGAAGCTCTCAGATACTAAATCTTTTTGGGTTTTAATATCACATAGAGGGAAAAGATAAAATTCAACCACTACCAATAATAATAATGGATATATAATGATATAAACATACATAACATTTTAAAATTTGCAAATAATTTATATGTGCAAAACTCTCTGTCTCTTTGTCTCTCCATATCTGTTTGTCTGTCTGTCTGTCTCTCTCTGTTTCTCTCTCTGTGTCTCTCCACACACACATACACACACACACTCAACAGTCAGTAGGGACCCCCACAATACATTTTGGAATTAGAAAGTCCTGAGTTCAAATCCAGTCTCAGAAATTTCCTAGCTGTGTGACTTTGGCCACATCATTTAAACGCCCCCCCCCAAGGTATTGAGGCAATTCCATCTCTTGATGTGTGTTTTGCAAAGCCAGTGTGGACATTCTATAAACCAGCAAATGTACATTCGTATTTACCTCTATCTTTGCTCATGGAAAGTTGGGTATGAATCCATTTATCCCCAAAATGGACAATTTCCCACACTCATCATCCTAACCCTGGCACTCAACCACCTATGAGTTTCAGCTCTCAGGTCTTCATTTCCTCACTTGTAAAATGAGGGGAGTTAACTAAAATCAATCAGTTAGTAACTATTCATTAGATACCTTCTACACGGCAGCCTTGGACCTTGAAAGACCTTAAAAAGCTAAATCTATGAGTTTATGTCCCTCTGTCTCCCGTGCCCTTCCAGAGAGCTGAGCCATGATTTATGTCTTAACGAACTGCTTGTAGGCCCATGGGGCCCAATCTATGAGTAGGGTTGGATCACCTTTTACCTGCCGTTCCTGACTAGCCCCACAATCAACACCATTTCCAAAGACGGCAGAAATACTCACAGAAGCCAACCTCCAGACAGCTCTCCGCTCTAACCTTCAACCCATTCTCCACTTACCCTAATGGTAGATGAGTCCAGAGGCCGTATTTTTTAGGCTTGTTGGAGAACAGATTGTGTGGAACAGAATCTGAAACCTTGCTGAAGTCAAAATATATTTTCTCGATTGCTTCCCTCTAATCTTCCTGAGAAAGCCAAGTTGACAGAGAGCCCAACTTCCCTCTCAATCATGTTGCCAATAAAAGCATGGAAAAGGAGCTCTGGGCTTTCTCTCTGGGCAACAGCAAGGGTCACTCTGATTAGGAGGCTGTCTGTCAAATGTCTTTGGGCCTTGTGATGGCAGGGATTGCCTTCCCCATCATGCCCTTTGCCCCCTGCTCCCTAACGCCCCACAGGGAAAAAATGGATCAACAAACGAACTGTCTGGGATCCAAAGAAGGAAATTAATGACTCTCAGTGACTTTGGAGGAGTGAAAATCCCTTTTTCTTTATTCTATGATTTCATTATTTTGTATCTAATGTGGTTTCTTATGAGTTACTTGCTTGTAGTAAAGAATATATTGAGTATGGAAGCTACCTAGCTTTTTTCCCAAGAGTTTAAAGATGGCACACTGGCCCTAAAATCAGGAAGGTTTGAGTTCAAATCTAGCCTCATACACTTATTAGTTGTGTGACCCTAACTAAGCAAGTCATTTAACCCCAATTGCTTCCCCCACCCCCCAAAAAATGAACATACATCTCCACACTGGCCCATATTTTTTCATTGTTGGTGTTGACTCAATGTTGTGTAACAATGAAATAATAATAAGCATAGCTATCATTCTTATAGCATCTATGTGCAAAGCACTGTGCTGAGCGTTTTATGATGACTATCTCATTTGATTCCCACAAAAACCTTGTGAAATGGACACTATTGTTATTCCCATTCTACAGCTGAGGAAACTGAGGCAGACAGAGATTAATTGACTTGACCAGGGTCACACAACTAATAAATATCCAAAACTATATTTAAATTCAGATCTTCCTGACTTCAGGCCCAGCACTCTATCTACTGAACCATCTACGGGAGTCTGAGTATGAAAACTTTCTCCATCAATTTAGTCTGGCAATATATCTGGAATTTACAATCTCGAGGAGTTGCCATGTGTGAAATGATTTACCACGTAGTGAGTAGATGTTGGAAGGAGGACTAGAATTCAGGTTGTTGTGGCTAAAAGGAATTCCCTATTCCATGATGTCTTTCTTCTTTAAAGTTCATGAATGAGAAAACTTATCACTGAGAGAAGAAAAGATTTGCCTCCAAAAATTAAGAGACAGAGCTTTCTACCAGATTGTCTTGCCTCTTCTGGTTCTGATCAATAGGCTCGTGGTCTTATTTCTCCCTCCCCTTCCCTTTTACCATTATTTTGTCTATGAGAATCGTAGCTCTCAATTGAATTATTTAATGTGTGACCTTTAACAAATCATTTCTTAGGGCCTTAGCTTTTTCATTTATAAAATGAACAGAATGGTTCTAGCTCTAGAACCAGAGGTCCTGGATTATTAATTATATGACTTCAGAAAAGTCATTTCATTTCTTTGGCCTTCAGTCAATCATCGGCAAAATGGGGGCATTGAACTCTGTGACCGTAAAGGTTCGCTTCTCATTCTCAATCCCATACTTTTATCTCTAACCATCATGCAGACCCTGGATACGTCTAATATGTATCCATATCAATCTCATGCTATGTAACATGGCTGTCCATGAGATCCTCCCCAGAAGGGAGGAGTCCCCCTCAATCAGCTTCTTCATTTTATGGAAGAGGACCCTGAGATAAAGGTCAAGTTACTTGTCCTAGGTCATATAAGTAGCAAGCAGAAAAGTCAAGATTTTAACTGAAGACTTTTGATTTAAAATCCAAAAATGTTTTCATTCTGCCATATTTCTTTCCCCATAATCATGTGCTTAACCATTCCCCTATTGTTGGACATTTGAGAGGTTTCCATTTCATCATCTCAGATGAATGGGTAGAGGACAGTTCAAATAGAAGTCCTGATTTGAGCGAGGAAGACCCAGGGGAAAGACTTGTCCCAAGAACTGAAGAGTTTGCATGGGGTCATCTGTGTAGAAAGGGACACTTTCTGGGAGATTTTCTTCAACCTTTCTCCCAAGAGTCAATAAATAAGAAGGAGGACAGGAAAAGAATGGACTGCCTGTTTTTTCTCAAATATTTGCACAAAGGAAACACAGGTATTGGTCATGTTGACGGGTGGTCTGGAGGAACCAAGAAAATCCATAGGAAAGCTGAGAAGATTGAGAATATGAGAAGACAAATGTTTTTTCTTTGAACTTGGTCTTCCTTCAGGAGAAGAAGGGTTTGGGGGTCTTGGTCCTTATAGATATGAAACAAGACAAGAATCTATCAGCCAATATTTCCACGGCATGGATGCTGGATCTGAAGCACAAATTAATGATAGAAAACTGGGTCTGGAGTAAGGAAGAACTAAGTTCAAATCCAATCCCAGATATTTACTAGTTATGTGATCCTAAGCAGGTCACTGAATCTCTGTCTGCCTCAGTTTCCCCAATTGTAAAGTCAAGATAAAAAGCACTTACCTGATAAGAAGGTTGTGAAGACCAAATGAGATAACGTGTAAAATGTTATATAAATGTTAAAGTTGTACAACAGTTAGAGTATGGAACTGGAGTCAAAAAGATTCAACTTCATGAGTTCAAATCTAACCTAAGAAAGGACCTAACTGTGTGACCCTGGATATGATACTTCACTCTCTTTGCCTCAATTTCCCCAATTTTAAAATGGGAATAATAGCAACGCCTATATCAGAGAATACTTGTTGTTCTCACATGAGATAATGGCACTACATAAACACTTATTCCCCTCCCTTCTTTTTCTTTTTCTATACCATAGCAAGAAAAGGTGCCAGATGTGACATTCCAAATACAGCCCACATTGGGGTGGTCGAGCTTTGGACTAAATCATCACCAAGGTCCCTTTATTATGCTGTACCGTGCAAAGCATTCTAGAGTCAAGGGTATTTGAATGATGGCTCGGCCATTTCCAACTCTAAACCTCAGTGTCTCTACCTGTAAGATGTTAACTCAAAGGCCTTATAAGGTCTCTGTTAGATCTAAATCTATGATCACATAAATCTCTCTCCTAATTCCATAATCTCAATTCAGTTTGACTTATATTTCGTAAATACTTACTGGAAGCACTGACCTTGGATAGCACTTTCAGCTCTCCTGAGCACTCCAAGTGAATTATTCTTTTTTTTTTTTTTTTTTTACAGACTTACGACTACTCCATGCATGTAAAAATCATTACCCCCAGTTTACAGCCAAGAAAACTGAGGTTTAAACCATGTAACATCACCCATGGCAGCAGGGATTTAAGCCGGAGTCCCAGCGCAGCTCTCTCCCCCCACGGCCTGAGATTTGCCCCATCGGTTACCGACACATCTGGGACCAAGACCAGGTCTGTCAGCTCCCAGTGTGGCGTGTTGGTCTTGCCCGTGTGATGCTGCTGCCTACTGACAGCTGTCCCGGAGGTAGAAATAAGCTGTCTGGCTCTCCCAGCCCGCTGCCGTGATGCAATCCCTGGGCTATTTGTTGTTCTGCCTTGTGTTATCTCCTTGGTCTGGCTTGTGGTTTCGGACCGGTGCCAGAGGCCCCGATTCAAGGAGTTCTGTCAGCCTGACAAAGAACAGGGCCAGGGGAAAACACAAACAGAGAAGCAGAAAGCGCTGGCTCTCGAATGCATCGATTACGGGGTTTTTCTTTCCCCCTTTGGGGGATTTATTTTATCCTTCTCATTAAAGTGTTTATAAGAAGCTCAGCAGCCAGGCCCAAAGCAAAGGAAACGAAAGGCAAAGCCAAAAGATTGGCCAGGATGCCTGGGAGCTGCTTTCCTGTTTCCGAGCAAACCACCCATAAAGTCCCCTGAGTGCACGTGGCCAACAAAGCGCTATTCAAAGCCGAGAGCCGTGGATGTGAGCTCAGCCGGGGGATCCTCCTGTGCTGAAAATCAAAATACATCCTGAAAGCTCCATTTCCTTTACAGGAGAAAGAAAATCATTGCTTTCCTTTTTTACATCTCCAGGTGGACACATTATTCTACAAAGAGTCAAGGACTAGTGTCTGATAATGATGACAATAATGATGATGATAATGATGAAGATAATAATAGCAGCAGTACCAAATTTTGTTTTTTTGTTTTTTTCAATCATATCCAATTCCTTGTGACCCCATTTGGAGTTTCCTTGGTAAAGATATTAGAGTGGCTTGCCATTTCTGTCTTCAGATTATTTTACAAATAAGGAAACTGAGGCAAACAGGGTGAAATGACTTGCCCAGGATCACACAGCCAGTAATTCATAACAGATGAGTTTTCCAGATTGAAAGCCCAGTGCTCTATGCACTAGGGCACCACCTAGCTGCCCCAAGCATTTATATAGAGCTTTAAGATTTGCAAGGACTTCTACATCAACCCTGAGAGGAAAGTGTTATTATTAGCCCCATTTTACAGGTGAGCAAATCGAGGAAGATAAAGGTTAAGGGAATACTTTCAGAACAAGTTAGCAATCCAGTCAGGATTTCAACTCCTATCTTCTTGACTCCAAGAACATCAACTCATCTAAGTGCTATTTATCTTTTTTTCCCCTGAGGCAATTGGGGTTAAATGACTTGCCCAAGATCACACAGCTAGGACATGTTAAATGCCTGAGGCTGGATTTGAACACAGGTCTTGTGCTCTATCCATTGTGTTATCTACCTGCCACTTAAGTATTATTTATCTTGTAGAATTTGAACTCAAGTTCTCTGGTAGTCAGCACTCTAGATTCTGTCAACTGTCTACCTGCTAGGTTTTTAGTTCCCTGTGGACAAGGACCCTATACTAGCTTTTTAAAACTAAATTTTATTTTGTTAGAAGATTTGTTACCTCTTCCTTCAACTGCTCTCTCCATCCCCTTTCCCGCTTCTTTGCACAAAAACAAAATCATTGTTATAAATGTGCAATCAAGCTAAGCGAATCTTCCGTAGGCTATGTCCTCCAAAATGCCTCAGTCGATATTCTAAGCCTCTCACCTCTTTATAAAGAAGAGCGGATCCTGTTTCATCTTGAGTTTTCTGGAATTATGACTGATTTTTATGCTAATCCCAAATCTCTCAAAATTGTGTTTTTCACAATATTGCTGTGATGGTATAAATTGCTCTCCTGGTTCCATTTAGGTTTCTCTGAAATCATATCCGTTATTATTTCTTAATCAAAATAGGAGAAGCTTAACAAATATTATTTTTTTAAATTTCAGCCTAGAAATCCTCAATGGAAAAAGCAAGTGGACAGAGTGTGTCTATAATGTACGTGATCACATGCAGTTGGATGAGAAGCCCATTGCATCAGTCCATCAGGACATGTCTCCTAGATAAATGCTTAGAGATGGTAATGAATTGGGCCCAGAATTAATTTGGAGAAACACAGAATGTTTTGTGAGATAACAATACTTTCAGGGATTCGGAGGTGCTGCATATTATAAAAGCCTATGTGTTTAATTCAAATCTCCTCCTCTGGATGCTAAATAATAAGTGTTACTGAACCACGATCCTCTCAGCAGAATCAAAATTGTAGGTAATCATCCAAAGCAATGGGAAGATGCATGATGGGTATAAATAGTCAGCAGCAATTATCAAAGCTTACTTTTATATAAAAAAGTAGAATAAAGTATGGTGTCTAGGCCCAGTGAGTATCAAGGCTAGGATTTGAACTCAGGTTTTCCCAACTACAATTCCAACACTCTTTACACCATCCCACGTCACTCTTCTATGTCATTTCATACCGGAATCCTTGATGTATCAAGAGGGTCTCTCCTTAGCATGAGAAAAACTTCTCTTGGTTTCCTCTTTTCTGAGATAAAGGGTTTGAACTAAGGGAAAGCAAGAGGCAGTGGAAAGAGCATGCTGAATTTGTAGTCACAGGGCTTGCGTTCAAATTCCAACCCTAAGTTTTACTATCTGAGTGTTAATTCCTGAATTTCACTTAGACTTAATAGACTCAAATTGTAAAAGATTGTTATTATGCTTGAAAAAATACTGACTGGGCAGAAATGCAACATTTACTACAACTGGAAAACAAGAGCAGCAGTCTCCATTACATCCCCACTAAGGCTCAAACACAGCTTTTAATAATTAATTTGATGTTTTGATAATACACAATAACAGGTCTATTAAACCAAAGGTTTTGCATTTATTAAAAGCTAACTTAGTGATAACTGAGTCAACAGGGGCCTCCTCAGTTATTTAAAAAATGCCTCGGCCCCCAAGGGATGATGTGGGAGGAGAATCCCAGGCATGTTGCTTTTGTTATTATTGGTCCTTTCCTCTCAAAACTACCCGTAATATCAGGCGTGGAAGAGAGGAAGGGACCAAAGAGAAAGGAAGGCTGAAATCATGATTTAGCCCCAGCTGGGTGATTCAGCCTATTATTTCCACTTGCAATGGGATGGGGAAAGTTGGAGAGCTCCTGGATTCCCAATGTAGAGAAATCTCCCATCAAAAGCATCACAAAATCTTCAGATGAATCCCATGGTTTTGGATCATGCTGGCGTGAGGTGAGACTTCTCTGTGCAAGATTTGTATGATATTCCCATCAGGAAAATAACAACAGCGAACATTTACATAGTGCTTCAATGTTTGCGAAATATTCTATTAATATTATCTCATTTGTTCCTCTCAAATCTCCTGAGTGGTAAGTACTGTTATTCTCCCCATTTGATAGTTAAGAAAACTGAGGCATTTTTTCACACAGAAAATTTCACACAGTTTGTAAATGTCGGAGGCTCTATTCAAATACCAATCTTCCTGAATCCAAACCCTCTACCTCGTGTCTGTCCAATACCAGCCGAAACGGCATTTCTTACGGCATAGAATTGTAGTCTGGGTTCGAGAGCTGCTTATCCAATGACTCCCTACATGACCTGCAAGTAATATATAGTATATGAGTGTTTATGTAGAAGGATGGACTGGAAGCCAAGAGCTCCTGGGTTCAAGTCCAGCCTCAAACACTTCCGAGTTGTGTGATTCTGAGCAAGTCATCGAACCTCTCAGCCTTCATTTCTTCTTCTGTAAATAGGAGATAATAATACTTTTTCCTCAGAATTGTTATGATCAAATGAAATAATAGAAGTAAAATACCTTAAAACATCATATGTTAGCAATTATTATTCTCTGAGCCTGTTTCTTCATCTATACAATGAGGGAGAGTGGTTCTGACTTCTATAGTCCTTGAAAGCTCTAAATCCTTTGATCCTACAAATAGCACATTATGGGTGCTGAATACATATTCCCAATAACTAATTTCACCAAAGGCAGAGCTGAGTATGATTGATGGATAAGAAATCTCCTGAGACTTGCAGTCATAGAATAAATAAGTTGAAAGGACCTTTAGGGGTTATCTTTTAAAATTTTATAACTAATTAACATTTATTTTCTCTCTCTAGTTCTCTCCATCCCAAAAATATAGAGAAAGGGAAAATAAAAACCTTTGTAATAAATAAACAAGTAAAACAAGTTCCACATTGTTTATTTCCAAAAACATGTTTCATTTTGCATCTTGAGTCCCTCAGTTCTTGGATGCCATGCTTGGTTAGTCATTGTTCAAGGTTCCTGGATCTTTCACACCTTTTCGGCTTCACGATGTTGTTCTTGTATCAATCCTTCTCCTAGTTCTCCTCACTTGGCTCTGCAAATTAGATACTTTAATCAAAAGATGAATAAGAATCCTTCTGGAATAACTCAAACAAGTGATCTTTAGGTCTCTTTCTGAAGATCTCCAGGAATAGAAAACACAATATTCAATCCCGTCAGTCTCTTTTCCATAGCTTCACCTTAGAGCATTTGTACCCCACCAGAAACTTGGACTCTATCCGGCTCCCCAACTCTGAGAGGGGAAGTTTTTGCCTTTTCTTGTCCCAAACCAGGCTCTTACACTATTTCTTCCCCTTTCCTCACCATGTAGAGAGGATTCCCTCTCTCTTTCCGATATTAGTTGTCTTCTCTCATTAAAATGTAATCTCTTTGATATCAGGGATTTTTTTTTGTTTACTCTTTGTGTCCTCAAAGCTTAGATCCTAGTCTTACTTATTATGAACAGATTAATAAATTCTATCTATCTATCCATCCATCTATCTATCTGTCTGTCTGTCTGTCAATCAATCTGTTGGTCTGTCTATCCGTCTATCTATCCATCTATGTCTATTGGTCAGCCTATTGGTCTATCTGTTTATCCATCCATCCATCCATCCATCCATCATTTATCTACTTACTTAATATCTATCCATCCATAATCTACCTACTTATTTATAATATCTATCCATCCATTCTCTATCTACTTAGCCTGTCATCTATCCATCCATCATTATCATCATCATCATCAACTCTCTCTCTCTCTCTTTCTCTCTCTCTCTCTCTTTCTCTCTCTCTCTCTCTCTCTCTTTCTCTCCTTCTCCTCTCTCCCTCCACTGTGTATATGTCAGTCTGTCTGTCTCTCCCTAATAATTTATCAGTCTGATCTGTCAATCTATCAATTTATCTTCTTACCTGTCTCCCAAGGTAGCCCATTCTATTTTTGAAGAGCTGTAATTGTTTGGAAGTTCTTTTTTAACTTATTGGAAAAAATTTTTCCATTACTTCCACTCATGATTCTTGCTTTTGCCCTCTGGGATCAATCAGAATAAAAGAAACCTCTTCTCCACAGGACAGCCCCTCAAATACCTGAGCACAGCTGTCATATATACCACCATCACTCCTCCCCTCACCCACTCAGTCACTTTTTCTTTTATGAGCTAAAATCCCCATTTCCCTCAACTAATCCTCATATGATATGATCTCCAAGACCCTACCACCACCATCTTGACCCTCCTCTTCCAGTGACTTTAGCTTGTCAGTATTCCTTTCTAAAATGTGATATTACTGACAGAGAAATTCAGATGTCCCTCCATCACAGAAATCAAAATGTCCTGTAGGTACAAAAAAATTGGCAATCTTTTGAAATTTCCTAGACCTTTGACCAATTAATAAAGAAAGGAATTAAAACTCACCTACCCCTCGAGAAGAGCTTACAGAGACTGGCATTTACATTATTTTGATTTCTGTTGGTTTATACACTGCTGACACTTGCTGGTTGTTTGATAGAGATTTAATTAGTGTACAATGTTGTTTAAATTAATGTCATTTATTTCAGGGATGTCTAGAGGCAGCTAGGGAGAAAAAAAAATACACTTTGGAAAAGTCTACAAAAAGTTGCCAGCATGCTCTAACACCTGGTCTGAAGCAGTACAAGAGGAAAATATTGTAGTGAGCTGAGATCAACTCTCCTATCCATGCATAACTTTCCTTGTTAAGGATATAACAAGCCTACTTTTCCCTTTAGCATAGTAGAAATAGTACAAGGGTTTCAAAATCAATTCTTTGGCCATTCAGGTAAGTCACTTTACTCTGTGAGTCTCAGTTTCCTCATCTGTAAAATGGGGTTAATAAGACACTGTCCTTCACAAGATTATTATAAGAAAAGTACTTTGTAAACTTGAAAACACTATAGAAATTATCACCATAGTTGAACTTAAGTATTATTTTAGCTTATTTTCAAAATATTTTTACAGGGTGGGAAGGAAGGGATGATCCAGACTTATAATTTCACCTGAGTAGGGAATCCCAATGTGGAACTCATTCAATGATTGTAAGTTAGCAGCTCATTCATAAATGCCATTTTCCATCTTCTCTTCTCCAACTCCTACCTTTATACTAGGAGAATTTTATATTCAAATAGATGCTCCCTCAAAGTCCCCATCCTCCCGCTTCCTCAGCTTCCTTCCTTAAATTCTTTGACTTATTCCTTCATTCTACCTCATCTAGACATAGAGATGGTCACACATCAGATTTGACATGAGTTCCCTCTTCTTCCATTCTTTTCACATCAAAATCTTTTGTATCCTCTCCCATCCTCTCCTCTTCCCCGTCCCCACCTCCGTCTTTGGCAAAGAGATGGCCCTTCTCTTTGCCAAAGCCCATCCCACCACAGGTCCATTATATCCTCAATTTATAACAGGAGGACAAAAACATGGAACACATCATAGTTTTAGGTGTGATATGGATGATAAACCAGCAAAAGGACCTGACAAGGAAGAGTTAAACTGGTAAGAGAACCAGAGAGAGAAGAGCATCACAAAAATTTGAGAGGAGAAAAGAGTTGTCAACAGTGTCAAATAAAGCAATTGTTTGGGGATGATGGGGACTGAGAAAAGACCATCAGATTTGGCAATTGGACCTTTGGTAGTAGCTTGAGAGGATAGTTGAGGCTAGTAAAAGCGGTTTGTTTTTATTTGTTTTATTTTTAGATTGATGGTCACCTGAGTAGTAGAGAGGGAACCAATGGATACTAAGGGGTTATTGAAAAATAAGATGATTGAGGATATAATATCATCAACTTAATACCAAGCCTTCTCATTATTGCAAAAGCCTCCTAAAGGAACTCCCTGCCTCAAGTCTCTGATCATTTTAGTCTATTCTAAAAAACTGTTGCCAATGTGATTTTTCTTCAATACAAAGCTAACCGTCCCATTCCTTTTCTCAATCAATTCTAGTAGTTTCTTATTGCCTTTGGGATCAAAAATAAAATCCTTCAGAATTAGCTTTTAAAACCCTTCTCAACCTGATATAAACCCATTTTCCTGCCTCATAGGTCGTTACTTATTCTCTCCCATTGAAATTCAGTCAACTTAGCCTCCTCTCTGTACCTCATTTTCCATTTCTCAACTCCTCACCTTTGTATTGACCATCCCAAATGTCCGAAACACACTCTTTCCTTACCCACCACCTCCCATCTTCTGCATGAAGTCTTTCCTGATTCTCCCAGCCACTGGTGACCTTCCCCTAAATAAAACTACCTTTTATTTAATTTCTTTATGTGGTAGCACAATAGACAGAATACTACACCTCAAGTCAAGAAGATCTGAGTTCAAATCTGGGCTCAGGCACTTACTACCGTGTGACTCTGGAGAAGTCACTTAACTTCTATTTGCCCAGTTTTCTCATCTGTAAACTTGGAATTGTTATTACTATATGTTATATATGATTATGTATTATAATAATATTGTTATTATTATAACAATACCTGCATCCCAGGGTTCCTATGAGGATCATAATAATGAGATAATAATTATAAAGCACAATAAATGGCACATAAGTACTACATAAATATTGGGGATTGTGATGATTATATTTACTTATCTACCTTATATGTGGACTACATATGCTTATAATTATCTCTGTTGCTCTCTTAGAATGTAATGAATGAATGAAGTCCTGGACGGTAGGTGTTACTTCATTCTTTGCACTTAAAAATTCAATTCCTAGTACAAATGCTTCCTTCTAGGTTTTCTTTTGACCTCTGCTGTGCACTTTTAATTTTATTCCATCCAGGCTAAAATTAAACAGATATACAAGATAAACAAATAAACAAATATACATATAAACTATATACATACATACACACATGCATATGTATAAATATGTATACATATATACAATACATATGCACAGATGTCTATAAAGAAACATTTGTACACATATAAACTCATTCATATGTATTTAAAACCATATTCTTCTTATTTTTTATTTGTCATCTGTTTGCCTGAAAGTGGATAGCATTTTCCTTCATAAATCTAAGTCTGTTTTTCTAAATCAACAAACTAATCATTTCCTAAACCACAGCAATATTCCAATATCTTATCTGAAAAATTATCTATGAAAAAATTTCCCCCAATTTTCTTCATTCCTTTCACTCTTCTCTGCATAGGTTTTATTTTATACAAAACTATTTTAATTTAAAATCAAAATTATCCATTTTACACTTTTGAAATTCTCTTTTTAATTAAAGCTTTTTATTTTCAAAATATATGCATGGATAATTTTCAATATTCATCCTTGCGAAACCTTACATTCTAAATTTCTTTCCTCCCTTTCCCCATCTCCTTTCCTAGATGGCAAGTAATTCAATATATGTTAAACATGGTAAAATATATATACGTTAAATCCAATATATGCATATATATTTATATAATTATCTTACTGCATAAGAAAAATCAGATCAAAAAGGGGAAAATGAGAGAGAAAACAAAATGTAAGTAAACAACAACAAAAAAGTAAAAATGCTATGTTGTGACCCACACTCAGTCCCCACAGTCTGGGTACAGATGGATCTCTTTATCACAAGACCATTGAAACTAGCTTGAATCATCTCACTGTTAAGAATCACATCTATAAGAATTGGTCATTGTATAATCTTGCTGTTGCCGTGTTCATTGATCTCCTGATTCTGCTCATTTCATTTAGCATCAATTCATGTAAGTCTCTCCAGACCTCTCTGAAATCATCCTTCAGCAATGCTCTTTTGCTGAATCTGATTCCTTTATGTCTTTTTCCCCTTGTTTCTTTGAAGTTCCTGACCTTTTGTTCTTCCAAATGAATCTGATCATTATTTTTTTTAACTCAGTAAGACCATTTAAAAATAATTTAATTGAAATAACATTAAATAAACAGATTAAGTAAAATTGCCTCTTTTACTATATTGGCTTTACCTCCCATAGTTCCCATGTCTGTTTTAGCAGTTATATCCTCATGGATTTTATACTGACATTATTTTAAATGGTCTAAAACAATATTGAATTATATTGCTGACACATAGTATACTTTTCCTATTTTTTCTCTTTTGATTAAATCTATTTTCACTTTAACTTTGTCAGAGATCACAATTATACCCTGCCTTTTTTACATAATAAATTCTATTCTAGTCCTTTATTTTATCTATGTGTATCTCTCATTTTTATAGCATTTCCTGAAAGCAACATATTGTTGAATTCAAATTTTTTATCTGCTATCAGTTTCTGTTATATGGGTAAATTCATCTGATTCATATTCTGTTTAGTTGCTTGTATATTTTCCTTCTTATTTTTCTCACTATTCTTCTCAGTCTATTTGTATTCATCCTCATTCTCTGATTTTTAATTTACACCTGCTACCTTGCCCTCCTATTCTTTAATTTGCCCTCCTTCCAAGAGTCCCTCCCCTTATTTTCTTCCCTCACTCTATTTCCTTCCCTTTTATTTTTTCTGAATTTAGAATTCTTCAAGACATGTGTGTATTTCCCTCTTTAACCCATTTCCAATGAGAGTAAGATTACAGCACTACCTGTCCTCCTTCTACTAGCTTCTTCTGTATCATTTTTTTCCTTTTATGCCTCATTTGTTTGAAACAACTACTTCTTTTTATTGCTCCTTCAGTTTTTTTGAATCACCCCATCATACATAGCACATCCCAAGCCTTTCTTTCAAAATACCCAAATAATGATAATAGTCATAAGAGAACTGACAATATTTTCACATATAAGAAGTAAACCATTTGACCTTATTGTATTCCTTATAATAAGTCTTTAATATTTACCTTATGTTTCTCGATGTTCTATGTTGAATTTTCACTTAAATTATACTACTTTTGTCACAAATTCTTGAAAATCTTTCAGTTTGTCAAATGTTTATTTTTTTCATTCAGGATTATATTTAACATTAAGAGGTAAGTTACCCCAGGTTTTTTGCTCCATGAAATATAATATTCCAAGATCTAGGGTTTTTCAATGTAGGAAGTTCTAAGTCTTGTTTAATTCTTATCATATCTTCATGAATTTTTTTCTTGTTTGCTTCCAATATTTTCCTTAACCTGAGAGCTTTGAAACTTAGCTATGATATTATTTTAAGTTTTCCTCCTGAGATCTCTTTCAAGTAGTGATTAATGAATTTTCCCCTAGGACATCAGGGCAATTTCCTTGACAATTTCTTGTAATATTGGATCAACATTATTATTATCATAATTTTCAGCGGGTCTGACTATTCTTACATTATTTCTCCTCAATCTGTTCTCCAGGTCAGTTTTTCTGATCAGATGTTTAACATTCTCTTCTATTTTTCCTTCTCTTGATTTTGTTTTATTTCTTGATGTCCTAGAACATCATTAGTTTCCCTTTGCCCAATTTTATTTTTCCAAGAAATTATTTTCTTCCTTAAATTTTTGATTTTCTGTTTCAAGTTGGTAGACTTTTTTTCATAACTTTCTTGATTTTCTTGGATTGCTTTTATTGTTTCCCAATTTTCCTCAATCTCTCTTACTTGATTTTTAAAGTTCTTTTTGAGTTTTCCCAAGAACTCTTTTTCTGCTTGGGACCATTTGACATTTCTCACTGGAAAAAGTGGCAGCTTTTTTAGTTCCACTGTCTTCCTCTGAATATAGTCCCAGATCTTCTCTATTCTCCATAGTAGCTTTCTATAGTTGGGTTCTTTCTCCTTTGCTTATTCATGTTTATTTTTACTTTCATGTTGTTTTTAGGAGCTATTTATATAATCAAATTCTAGTCCTGAGATATGAGGAATGATGTCCCAAACCTAAAATCCTTCTTACTGCTATTTTCTGAGTTCTGGCCTAGGGCTCAGTCTGGGTTTTCCTCTCCATTCCTTAGCCAAGCTGTCCCACAAATGATCTTGCTTCAGGAGAGACTCCCTCCTGAGACAGCAAACTACAGTTGTCCCCTCTGCCTTGGAACTAAAACCAGGGACTCTGCTCGCCAGCAAGTACCCACAGCCAACAGTAGCCCTCTGCTACTGCCCTTGACAGGCACATTATAGTTCCTTGTTCCCCACAGCCTCAGCCCCAAGACACATCTGCTCCTTACAGCTTTGCTTGATATCCCTCCATGATGGAAGATCCTTCAATCTTCTCCTGCTCAGCTGTCAGACACTGTCTTCGAACTGAAAGTTTCTAAGGCTGCCTTCAGCCCAGCTGCACTCTGCCCGGAGGTAATGGCACTTCCCTCCTTCCCAAAGCACCTTCTCCACTCTGGACAGTTTTATCAGTCAGCATGTTGGGTTTTTTCCTTTATATGAATTCTAAAAGGACTTCTCCACAGGAGATCAGAGGATGCAGGGATTATTCCCTACACTGTCCTCTCCTTTGTTCTTCCTCCAATCTCTCATGTCCTTACTCCATCTTCAGAGATGTCATCAGCTCTGCCTGGGCCATAAAACATGTCCAGAAAATTTGGGGAAAAAAATCTAAACTTGCCTCAAGTGCGACTGAGACACAGCTGGCATGAGTCATTCAGGCACTCAAATCCTCACTGTTTCTTCCTTCCCACCTTTCTGTCTCTCTCTCCCCCTTCTCCCTCTCCCTCTTTCCCTCTTCTTTCTCTTTCTCTCTACTCTCTCTTTTTCTCCCTCTCTCTCCCTCTCCTTCTTTCTTTCTCTCCCTCTCTCCCTCTCCTCTCTTTCACTCTCCTTTTCTCTTTCTCTCCCTCTCTCTCTTCTTCTCTCTTTCCCTCTCCTCTGTCTCTCTCCCCCCCCATCTCCTTCTCCCTCTCCTTCTCTTTCTCTCTCCTTCTCTCTCTCTTTCTCTCCTTCTCTCCCCCTCTCTTCCTCTTCTTTCCTCTTCCCCTCTCCTCTCTCTTTTTCTCCCTCTTTCTCCCTCTCCTTCTCTCTTTCCCTCTCCTTCTCTCTCTCTTTCTCTCCCTCTCTCTCCCTCTTCTTCTCTCTTTCCCTCTACTCTCTATTTTTCTCCCTCTCTCTCCCTCTCCTTCTCTCTTTCCCTCTCCTTCTCTCTCTCTTTCTCTCTCTCTCCTCTTTCCCTTTCCTTCTCTCTCTTTCTCTCCCTCTCTTTCTCTCTCTCTCTGTTTCTCTCTGTCTCTGTCTCTCTGTCTCTGTCTCTGTCTCTGTCTCTGTCTGTCTCTGTCTTTGTCTTTGTCTCTGTCTCTCTCTCTCTCTCTCTCTGTCTCTCTCTGTCTGTCTCTCTCTCTCTCTCTCTGTCTCTCTCTGTCTCTCTCTCTCTCTCTCTGTCTCTCTCTGTCTGTCTGTCTCTCTCTCTCTCTCTCTCTCTCTCTCTCTCTCTCTCTCTCTTTCTCTCTCTCTTCTCTCTCTCTCTCTCTCTCTCTCTCTCTCTCTCTCTCTCTCTCACACACACACACACACACACACACACACACACACCTTTCCCTTATAATATATACATTTTCTCCATTACACAGGTTCCCACATGTATTCTGACTTTAAAGCTCTAAGTGCCAGCAGCTGGTTGTAGGTAGCAGTGATTGTAGAAAAAGGGAGAGGGTGTTAAGTTCTTTTTTCCATTATTCTGGCGTCTGTATTCAACTCCCTCTCCAATAATTATAATAATAAGATATAAAAGAAAATATATATAGTGCTTTGAGGTTTGAGAAGCTAATTATGGTTGGAGAGTCAGAGGGAACATATCTTAAATTACAACAATGTTATTACATTTGGTCCTTACAGCAACCCTAGGAGGGAGGTACTTAACATATGATGAAATTGAGACTCAGCTACTGAGTGTTTAAGGTGGGATTTGAATCCAACTTTTTTTTTTCATTTTTAATGGTATTTCATTTTTTCCAATTATATGTAATAACAGTTTTTAATATTCATTTTTAAAATTTTGTGTTTCACATTATCCCTTTCCCTTCTTTAAGTAATTAGCAATTTGATATAGGTTATGTATGTATAATCATGTAAAAAGTATTTCCCTATTAGTCATGTTGTGAAAGAAGAAACAGGCCAAAAGAAAAGAACCACAAAAAATTAAAGTAGGAATAGCATGCTTTGATCTGCATTGATTCTCTTATTTATTATATTAGTTTATTTATTTAATAACAAATGTATTAATTAAAATTAAAATGGAATTAAAATTAAAATTAATAATAATAATAAATAAAATATATTTATTATATATATATAATATTATATTATATATTATATATTCTTTCTCTGGAGGTAATCCAAATTTTCTTGACTCAAGTTCAATACTCTATCTACTATACAACACTGCCTTTCAAATAGAAATGATTAAAAAGCAAAAAGTAAACAAAACCTAGCAAGAAAAACCCCAGCAACACAACCATCCAAATCATCATTTCCACATCCCAGAACCATGGACTCTGGCCAGCTTTTGTCTCATCTTGCCCAGATTCAGGCTCTCCGTCACTTCCTGGATACCTCATGCTTAGAATCTCTTCCATATAAACTTCTTTGTGTTTATTGTCTTCTCTCAGATATCCTTGATGTCAGGATCATTCTTGTTTGATTATATTTTTATCCTTTTCACTTAGCGCAGTGCCTGCCAAAAACAGTAAGCTTTAACTAGACTCTGTTTATCTAACCACATCTCCCTATCACCTGTTTAGCTAATTAGCTAGCTATGCAGAAGATAGATAACAAGAAGAAGGAAAAGAGTGATTTGAGGAAAGAAAAAGGAAGGGAAGCAGACAAAAGAGAAGAATGTGAGAGAGAAAAGATCTAAAAATTTTATTTGCATATCTCTGTAAAATATTTTTCAATGAACAAAAATCCATTTTCTTTCTCTCCTATCATCAATAAAAAAAAATAAAAACAAAATTTGGTAAATATATATTTATACACACACATGTATATACATTATATATGTGTATGTTTGTGTATAGCTATATATACATATGTATACAAACACAAGCAAATAAATATGAGTGTTGACCATGTCCAAAAACTATATTTTTCAATCTACACTCTGATCCCATCACTTCTCTCTCAAGAAATGGATAACATTTCATCATGAAGAATATTTCCAAATTGCTTTCTAGAATTTCTAGGCCAATTTACAGGTCTAATGGCAATGTACTAATATGCCTATTTTCCTATAGCCTCTCCAACGTGTCATTTTCCTTTTTTATCTACTTTGTCAATCAAATGAGTATTCAGTAAAACTTTCAAGTTTCTCTAATTTGCATTTCTCTAATTATTAGTGATCTGAAGAGTGTTTTCATGTGGCTGTAAATAGCTTCAGTTTCTTCCATAGAAAACTGTCTATTCATATTCTTTGACAATTTATCACTTGGGGAATAGTTCTGATTCTCAAAAATCAGAACCAGTTCTTTATATATCTTAAAAATAAGACTAATATCTGAAAAACTTGCTTCAAGGATTTTTCTCTAACCATCTGCTTCCCTCCTATTTTTAAGTAGCTGCATTGGTTTTGTTTGTAGAAAAAAATTAATTTTATGTAATAAAAAATGTTCACTTTATCTTCTGTGATCCTCTCTGTTTCTTGTTTGGCTATGAACTCATCAATTCATAGAATAAATCCATCTAAATGATAGTTAATAGAGTGCTGGGCCTAGCGTTAGGAAGACCTGAGTTTCATCATAGCATTGGACACTTATAGCTGTGTGACCCTGAGAATGTTCCTTAACTTGCTTGCCTCAGTTCCCTCCACTGTAAAACAGGATCAATAACAGCACACACCTCCCATGGTTGTTGTGAGGATTAAATGAGATAATACTTGGAAAGCATTTAGCAAAGTACTTAATATATAGCAGGAGTTTAATAAATGCTATTCCCTCCCCTTGCATTTGAAAAATAATTCTTCTTTGCTCCTCTACTTCAAGA
Source organism: Antechinus flavipes (assembly GCF_016432865.1). Taxonomy (NCBI): domain Eukaryota; kingdom Metazoa; phylum Chordata; class Mammalia; order Dasyuromorphia; family Dasyuridae; genus Antechinus; species Antechinus flavipes. Next base: position 229,814,314 of record NC_067403.1, read on the forward strand.
TGTCACCCTTTCCATGTATCCATTTAGCAATCCATTGGCAAATAGAGTGAGATATTGCACGACACCCCATTTTTTCTAGATAGTTTTTCAGTTTTCTCAATGATTTTTTTGTCAAATAGGTAGTTTTAACACAGGAGCTGCAACCCTATGTTTATCAAGCACTAGGATACAAACATTTCTGTATATTATCCACCAAATCTATTCCCCTGATCAGCCCTTTTATTTCTCAACTAAGTCATCTTGATAGTTACTGATTTGCAATATTTTTTGAGATCTGGTCTATTGTTGTTCAGTCACTTCAGTTGTGTTCAACTCTCCCTGAGCCCATTTGAGGTTTTCTTGGCAAAGGTACTGGAGTGGTTTGCCATTTCCTTCTGCAGCTCATTTTTACAGATGAGGAAACTGAGGGAAATAGGATTACATGACTTGCCCAGAGTCACACACCTAGTAAGTATGTAAGGCTGAATTTTATCTCAAATCTTCCTGCTTCAGACCTGGCTAGTATTACTTTCCATTTTTCCCAATATTTTCCTTGAGATTCTTACGTATCCTTTTTAGAATTTACAAAACATTTTCTTTCAAATAACTTGGCAAGGAAAGTTCTGATTTTTTTAACTGATGAAAAAAATCTTTTTCATAAAGATTAACTAAATTCATCATCCTTTCCTTTTCTGCCCTCTGGGATCAAGTTCCATGACTACTTTAAAGATCACTAAGGCCGAGTTTCTCTGGTTTGTGTGTGTGTGGAAGGGAAAGGGGAAAGTTACTCAGAACTGATGTTTCTCTGCAAGTCTTTGAAAGGCTGTCATGGTACTTGACTCCAGAGAGCAGAAGAGGAATCAGTTATGAATTCAGAGCATCTCCCTGCTGTGACCAAAACAGCTTCCCAAAGAGGAATCTCCAAGACCAAATAAAACATCTCGGTTAACCCGATCAATTGCTTCTGTCCCATTTAAGCCTATTGTAAAATAATGATCTACAAAGACATAATTGTCTTCTTATAACTTAGCTAGGCATCTTTTCCCTCATCAAGACTGGCGGTACTTTCATTTGTGTTCTGTTAATTTATTGACAGATAATGATCCAGTTCGTGGATTATCTATATTTATGGGATCGTGGTATTTAAAGGGGAGAAGCTGGCAAGAGAACTGTAGCTGAACAAGATAATTGTATAAATATGTATACATATATTGGATTTAATATATATTTTAACATATTTAACATGTATTGGATTACCTGCCATCTGGGGGAGGGGGTGGGGAGAAGGAGGGGAAAATTTGGAACAGAAGATTTTGCAAGGGTCAGTGTTGAAAAATCACCCATGCATATGTTTTGTAAATAAGAAGCTTTAATTTAAAAAAAAATGTAATTAAAAAAAGTGAATTGTAGCTGAAGTGGATAAAGTGGATACATCCACTATTATTAGACTGTAAGCTCCTTGAGGTCAGAGACTTACTTGTCTTTTGCCTCTTTCCGTATCCCAAGTTTCCCATTGTAGGTGTTTGATCAATATTTAATGATTAAAGGAAACAACTGAGCTTAGCCCCTTGTTAACAGAATATTATTTCAAACAGGAAGCTACAAAACTTCCAGACTCCAGACTCTTAGATATTTCAGGGTCTATATGTCCTTATCATAAAAGCCTTTCCCAGCATTTCTCCTTATATACCAACTCAACTTTTGTAAAAAGTATATTTGAAAGTGTCATTTTCTTTTGTATTGAAAATAGTGACTATTGATGTTAACTGATATAGAACTCTAGGCTCTCTCCCCTATTACAAAGGTACTTTGGGGCAAAAATGTGAATGGGCCATGGGATCTCCAGGATAGGAACATCGGTCAGGGATGTGGGCTCCCCAGAAGTGGAACTCCATTTTTTGCTGGAGATGAAGATTCATGGCTTTCTACTTTATTCCTTGGAGGTTATGTAGACTTTGGGGTCCACTACACGGTTATTATAATTATACTCGTTGTTGTACCAGGAAATGAGAGACAAAGTGGTCGTTGAAAATAATTCCAGTGCCAGCATCAGAGGGTAGAAGACACAGGGTAAAATCTGGGTAGCCCAAGATGCCCCTCGAGGCTCCCTCTGCTGCTTGGTTCACCACTTTCTTGATATCCTCATGTTTGTCCGGTTTCTCCAGGAGGCAAGTCAAATCCACAAAGGATCCCTTGGGAGTAGGAATGCAAAAGGCCAAACTTAAAAGCTTCCCCTTCAGCTCAGCATGACCTGGCCTTGGGAGCACCAGTGGAAGCAAGGATGCTTCTGCTAACTGGGGGCTCAGAGCAATTGAGATTTAATTTATAACCTTTTGTCTAAAATAAACTCCCTGAAGCTACAGAGAAAGAAACCACAGGAATATTAAAAGTAATAAATCATCTCTGCTATTTAAGTGAATTATTGCAACAGAATGGAACTTTTCCTGGTGACATATAGCAGAGAGCAGTCAGGACTGGAATCCAGATCTTCTGATCCCAGATCCAGGGCTTAGGATAAACATTTAATTTTATTTCTTCTTCCTCTTCCATTCAACTCCTTGTGATTCTACTAGTTATTATTATTTTCTTCAGCAAGAGGAGAAGCAGGAGAGAAGAAGAAAATTCACTAGATTTTCTTAACAATTCTGCTAAGGGGAAAAGAAGGCTGAAGAGAAATGGTGAGGAGGTTTTTAATTATTGTCTAAATTCATTTTGGGGTTGATTGCAGTTGTTGAATCATTTTAGACATGTCTAATGACTTAGAGTCATACTGGAGTGGTTTGCCATTTCCTTCTCTAGTTCATTTTACAGATGAGGAAACTGAGGCAAACAGGATTAAAGGACTTGCCCGGAATCACCCTACTAATAAGTGTCTGAGTCTGGATTTGAACTCAGGAAGAGGAAATCTTCCCAAGGAATCCTCCAGATCTGGTACACTATCTACTCTGCCACCAAAATGCCCAATATTTGAATAGTCTCACTTATTTTCCATTTTCTGAGCCTTAATTGATATCAGCATGGTACCTGTGCTATACAGGTGACCAATACTTCTGGCTCTCTCTCTCATATTTATATATATGTTTGTGTCTCTTTGGCTCCTTCTCTGGCTCTCTGACTCTGTCTCTGTCTGTCTGTCTCTCCTCAGATAATCATAAAATATACCTTATCTGCTTATCCACTATACCCCTCAGGGAAGAATATAAGCTTCTTGAGGGCAAGGGCTCCCTTCTCATTTTGTCTCTGCATCCCCAATATTTAGCATACTAGTATGAGACCTTCAATATACCCTCTTATTGGATTAGATTAAATTGGACTACATGGGAAGAAATGGAATGGGGTGGGATGGCCCGGAATTAGATTGTATTAGGCAGAGAGACCAGGAAAACTGCAGCAGAATAAAGCACACCTGCTAGCTAAGATTAAACCACGAGTGGACAAGAAATAGCAGAAGAACATATCCTCATCTGAAATAAGAGAATCTTTTTTCCTCCTTCATTTTTATTTCAATTGAGTTGGGGAAAAAATTATGGCTTTTTGACGGATGTGACTAATGATTCTGATGTGAATGGTACCAGAACCGGAAAGCCCATTGTCAGCCACCCACCCCCAGCCCTTGGGCCCAGGATGTTTCTATTAACGCCAAGGGCATAGGATGGAAACATTATGATAATACCTCCACTCTCAGCAGCTTCAATTGGTCTTGACACATTATCAGCATGAGAGCTCAGTCACGTAGCACTAAGTTATCTCTATAACAACCCTTGGCAGCAACTACCAAAATAAGGGCTCATCATTGTAGAGAACCTTTCAACAGAGGGAATTGGAAGGCTTTCCAAAGCTTAATTAAGCTTCACCATCTATCTGTTTGATAGGACATGCTGTCCGGAGGAACAGGCCCAGAAAGACCTGAGGTCTGGCTAATTGCACCCTGTGTGTTGTACTCTGTGGCCACGGGGGAAAGGAAAGTTATAGAAAATGATATCGGTGAGATCAGACTCAGGCAGGAAGACGAACAGCAGACTTTAAATATAGAAATCCCAAGGAAAAAAGACCTTTACAGATCCAATCCCTCACATTTTACAGGTGGGGAAACTGAGGTTGTGAGGAAATGACTTTTCTTAGGATTATCAATTAAAATAAATTCATTCAAAATAAATTTCATTAAATAGATCATTAAATAATAAAGAAAGAATGTGACACGGTAAGTGGAAAACTTGCGTTGGACTCCAAAATAAATGAATTCAGTTCTCAGTTTCTGCATATAAGGGCTCACTTCCTGGGCCATCTCCAATAGTTGTGATCTATACCTTGCCATTCAGCCAGTTAGTTTTGGAAGAGACATTGAGGCTGATGACTCTGCAAATTCTGTCTCACTAAAATCCAATCCTCACACGTCAAGACATCACCTTCCTGATGTCATGGTCCTCTTAAAGAAAGAGGGACAAAGAATGAAGGAACTAACTGATCCTGGCCATTTAATCCCCCCAGTGCTCTCGAGCAACTCTCTGAGATGGAAAGTGTTGACAGAAATTGGTGGAAAGAATCTCTTTGAAGGTTTTCTTTAGCAAAACAAAACAAATTGTGATAGAGACTGAATGATGGAGTAGATTCAGAGCCAAGCTTAGGGACAAAAAGACTGGCTTTAAATCCCACTTTTAGCATTTACTAGCTGTGGGCCCACAGGAGCTGACTCCCTGCGCTTTCATTACTAAGTCCGGGTAGTTGCAAACTGCTTTGATAAATGCAGTTCCCACACCAGGAGTTTTTTTCAGTTAATATCAAGAGATCTTTGCTTATTTGCATTATCATCATCAAAACAATAACAACAAATTATTTTCATAATGATTTATTATTTACAAAATGCTTTGTAAACAATATTCCACCTCATCCAAAAAAAAAAAAAAACTGAAGTAGCTAATATAAACACCATTACTCTGATTTTATAGATGAGGAAACTGAGTTCTATGGATATTAAGTGACTTAAGCCAGTTAAGAAAAATTACAGAGACTGGAACAATCCAGTACAAGAAGCCGTAATGTCTCCCCATCTCCTCTCTCTGGGGGAATGGGGTTGGTCTGATCAGACTGCATCGGGTACGGACGCCACAACAATAGGAAACAAGGCAGAGTGGGAGACAATAAGTCAACGGGAATTATTTAGTGCTTACTCTGTGTCAAGAACAACTTGGCTGAGCTCTGGGGATACAAAGGAAAGAAAGAAGTAAACACAAAATCCCTGCTCTCGAGGAATTAACTGTCTAATGGCAGACAAACGAAGGAGCAAAATGATCAAAGATTAGAAAAGAGAGAGAATCCATTTTGGGGCGGCTAGGTGGTACAATGGTTAGATCACTCAGCCTAGAATCAAGAAGATCTGAGTTGAAATTCAACCTTGGATAGTTATTTGGCAAAAATACCAGAATAATTTGCCATTTCCTTCCCATTTTACAGAAAAGGAACTGAGGCAACATAGTTAGAGACTTGCTCAGGATCATGCAATTAATAAGTGTCTGGGGTTGGATTTGAACTCCAGTTGGTACCAACTACCTGCCCCATTGGGGAGGGAAAGTGCACTCCTGATTAGAAAAGACCTTCTGTAGGTGGTGTCTACTTGAGCTGTGCTTTTATGGGAACTCCACACTCTAAGCCACAGCGATAAATATGGAAATGGAAAATTGTATAGAAAAAACAAATGGGAAAGTTTGAGCGGGGAACTCTTCATAATGTCTCATAAACCTGGAACGTGAATGAAGGGAGTTTACATACAAGGAGTTCCTTCACTGCAGAAATCCCAGGCCCACCCACACTCTCATCCCCTGGCTCCCCATCACTATACATATATTTGAGCTGTTATAATTAAGTAAAAGACAAGACGGCAAGATCCAAAAAATAAAATAAAATGTCCTCTATTGACCTATAGCAATGTATTTTTTTTAATGAGGACAACAATGAAATCAATCTGGCTAATCTCATTGAAATGGGAGCAGCAGATAACTAGAAGGCAGAGAAGTGGAATCAGGCTTTAAATGGTATTTAAGTTTTCTATTAGCATCCTTTGCTCTGACATATGGCGACCCCATGGCTATAGGCAGAAGATGGCTTTTAAGAAATATCATTAAAAACTTCTAGGATTCATTATGCAAATGTTTTCCTGCTTTCAACCAAAACAAGATTTGAAAGGGTGCCCTTCAAAAGAAAGATCATTGATGTGGGAAGATGTTAGTGTCGCTCGACCTCCGGTGGGCATCCCCAATGTGTTTAAGAAAAGTGTTTAAGTCCACACACTCTGGAGATCTCACCATCTATGACTCTCCTACTCCACCAAGTCCGCTGGCTTCCTATTGCCCCTAGGAGATAATAGAATCTTTTTGTTTAGATTTGAATACCCTGCACAATTTGACCCCAACTTATCTTTCCAAGGGGGGTATTATTCCCCCTCTCCCACTATTCCAGCCAGCCAGGATGGCCTTCTCTCTGTTCCTTGTTCATGACACTCCATTCTGCCTTCCTTCTTGCCTAGAATGTACTCCCCTGAGGGTCCTCCTTCAAAATGCAGCTCAACTGCCATCTTTCTTGCTTGCAGTCTTTCCTTTTTCTTCCAAACTACATTGTATTTAAGTATAATACTTTATATACATTGGGATTTTAAAATTTTTATGTTGACACTATATATGTATGAGAGAAATAAAGAGAGAAAGAGAGTGAGAGAGTGAGAGTGAGAGAGAGAGAGAAGGAGAGAGAGAGAGAGAAGAAGAAGAGTTGGAGAGTGGGGGAGAGAGAGAGAGAAAGAGAGAGAGAGAGAGAGAGAGAGAGAGATGGAGATGGAAGAAAGGGAAGAGAGAGAGATGGAAGGGGGAAGGAGAGAGAGAAGGAAGGAAGGAAGGAAAGAAGGAAGGAAGGAAGGAGAGAGACAGAGACAGGGATAGAGAGAGAACGTGTATGTATCTGTGTGCATACATGTACCCAAACACACACTAAGGAAGATCAGTCTCCCTGACTCCAGGCATTGCGCCACCTAGCTGCTCTATATATGTGTACAACTGTATGTATGTGTGTCTATGGGTAAATATGTATATTATATGTGTATGTGTGCATGTATGTATAGGGCAGCTAGGTGGCGCAACAGACAAGCATTCCAGGACTGGAGTCAGGGAGACTCAACTTCCTGAGTTCAAATCTGGCCTCAGACACTAGCTGTATGACCATGGACTTGTCACATAATCCTGTTTACTTCAGTTTCCTTATGTACAAAATGAGCTGGAGAAGGAAATGACAAATTTACTCCAGTATCTTTCTAATAAAAGGCAAAATGGGGATATAATGAGTTGGACATAACTGGAAATTGATCACACACATACACACACACACAAACATATATATATATATCAAAAGGTATCAAAAGTAACTTTTTAAAATTAATATATTTATTTTTAATGCACATTGCTTCATGAATCATGTTGGCAGAGAAAAATCAAAACAAAAAAGAAAAACTATGAGAGAGAAAAAAACAGAAAAAAGAAGTGAACATAGCATGTGTTGATTTACATTCAGTCTCCTTAGATTTTTTTTCTGCATGCAGATTGTATTTTCTATCCAAAGTCTATTGGGATTGCCACTCACTGACCCACTGAGAAGAACCAAGCCTTTCATAGCTGATCATCGCTCATTCTTGCTATTATTGTGTACAGTACTTCCTTCCTTCTCTCTCTCTCTCCCCCCTTCCATCTTTCTCTCTTCCCTTTTTTCCCCCTCTCTCTCTCTCTCTCTCTTTCTCTCTGTCCCCCACTCTCCAACTGTGAACAGTACTGGTTCTACTTCTTTCTTGTAGCATCAGTTCACATAAATCTTCCCAGATATTTCTAAAATCAGTTTGTTCATCATTTTTAATAGAACAATAATGTTCCATTACCTTCATATACCACAGCTTGTTCAGCCATTCCCTAATTGGGCATCTGCTCATTTTCCAGTTGTTTGCTACCACAAAAAGAGATGCTACAAACTTTTTTGCACATGGGAGTTCTTTCCTCTTTTTTTATAAGAGTAATTTACTTTACCTTAGATCAAACCTGGAATCCAGGCTGACTCTTCTGCTTCAGTTCCCCTTACTAGGGGCTTTATAGACTGGCTTTATTATTATAGATGGTGTAAGAACTGGAAAAGATCTCAAAACGCATTCTAGTTTAACATCATATTATATCCAAGGACACTGAGACCCACAACAGGATCATATGAGTGAGAAGTTAGGATTTGAACCCACCACTGCCTGACCCCAAATCCATTGCTCTTTCTGCAGCACTTAGTTGTTGAAATGGATTGAGTCAGTAGTAGAACCCAGACAAGAAACCATGCCTTCTAAAGAGCCCTGAGGTGACTCTGGATCTCAGTTTCCTTCACTATAAAGGCAGTGGGGCTAAATTATCTCTGAGGTGGTTTTTAGCTCTGACATGCTTTGAATTCATTGAATTACCTCGATTGTGAGCAATGTCTCCCTTTGGAAGCAGGAGGAAATCCTGCGGATGGCCACAAGGTGGACACCTTGCTTACAGTTTGCCTGAGTTAAAAGAAAAACTCATCAAAATTTAATCTAATAAAAAGTGAAATTAAACCGCCAAAAAGAATATCCAGAGAAGAGACAAGCCTAGACTTCTTAGTGTTCAAAAAGTCCCAGTCTGGAAATCTGACGGATGCTATCTAAAATTTAAAAAAAAAAAAGTTTCACAGGAGACTTAATAGGTCAGATTGAGAGACACTCCTCCCAATAAGGAGAAACTATAATTTATTGAAGCATCATATGAACCATATTTTGATTGGGCCCTGTTAGGACCAGAAGGCTACGAAGGGAGTTATTTTGAAGTGCTTCCCCAAAGGCATAACCCCTAGAAGAAACTGAATCTTCAGGAGCTGGGTTTAAAACTGGCAAATAATTCTCCAAAGAATATAGATACATATATAACCATATGAAGAGGAGAGAGAGAGAGAGAGAGAGAGAGAGAGAGAGAGAGAGAGAGAGAGAGAGAGAGAGAGAGAGAGAGAGAGAGAGAGAGAGAATATGTGTATGTATCTCACCACGAAGAAAAGCTGCCCTTGGATCTTGATTTTGGGGGGAAAACCAACCCAAGAAAAGAGAAAGATGACAAATTCAGGTCTGGATGATTGAGTTTTCTAGGGACCTATTGGGGTGCAGGGAAGGAAAAGGGGAGATAGAGCTTTTATTTTTATTCACAAAGTGTCAGAAACATCTCGATTTTCGGGGAGGCCAGGAGGGGATTTTGTTGTTCTACTTTTATCCTTTTAAAAATAAAAGAAAATCTAGTGAGGCGATGTAAAAAAAACAAAAACCAACAGCTTTTTTTTAGGCACTTTCTAAAGGTAGTGAAGTGAAGAAGGGTTGGATTTGAAGACAGAAGACTTGTGAGATCTCAGACAAGCTATTTAACTTTTCTAAATTATCTTCTTCCTCAATCTATAATCCTAAATTTCTTCAATTTCCTGTCCCTCAGTTTCCTCATCTGTAAAGAGAAGGGAGTGGATTAGATAAATAATCCCTGAAATCCCTTCCAGATCTAAACGTAGAATCGAAGTCCCGATTTTATAGGCGCATCCTTCCAATTAGTTTCTATTAATTTATTCCCTTATAACAGTAGCAGTTCACATATAGGTCAGTGAAGCCTTTATACAGACTCTCTCCCTTGAAAGCTCTAACAGGCCTATAAGGCAGATGCTATTATAACCTCCGTTTTATCTAAATGATGAAATGGGAGTTCGGAGCGGTAACATAATCGGCCAGGGTCATCAATCTAAGTGTCTAGAAGAATAATTTGAAATCAAGTCTCCCTTACTAGCCGGTCCAATCCTCTGCTTGTTGGATTGCTTCAAGGAAATGTAACTCCTTGAGGGCAAAAGCAGTTTGCGCGGTGTCTATACGTTCTGGGAGTTCTGGGCTTGGTGTCGGGACACAATGGACGCTTACTAAATGTTTGTAGAACTGAACCAAATCACGATTTCGAGATTTCGAGAAGATAGGAAAGTGGGGGGGAGGGGGGAAGGGAGATGTGTGTGTGTGTGTGTGTGTGTGTGTGTGTGTGTGTGTGTGTGTGTGTAGACTTTCCAGAACTGGGGATGGTCCCTGGCCGTGGGATGATGGGGTGGGGTGGGGGAGGGCTTTCCCGACGTCCACACGAGAGCCACGGCTCGCCCTTGCTCACTCACTCGCCCAAAGTTCTTTACGATACAGCAGGCTCCGCCACTGGACGCTCCTCATCCTCAGTGGTTCTGGGAGGATTCCCAGCCAGTTATATAAGGAAGGGAGCGTGATTCACTCATGAGAAACTGGAGGGGAAAATGGGAGCCGTCGGGAGGACAGGGGCCGGCCGTGCACTTTAAGCCTGCCTTGGGAAGGGGAACCAGAAGCACCAACGTTTCCCTCAGCGACAGGGGCAGGACCGGAGGACAAAGCCATCTGTCGCCCGAGAGAGAGAGAGAGTCAGAGAGGGAGGGGTCGGCCGGCCCCCTCCCTTCGGCCTCTGGCTACTGTCTCCGGCCCCGCGCAGCCCGGTTGAGCCGGGAGCCTCCCCACCCGGAGTCCCTGTGCCAACGGCATGTGCCCCCGGTTCCTGAGCTGGGCGTGGGACCCGCCGATCTCAGCTGAGAGGAGAGAGTCATCGCCGCTTTAAGGAAAAGGGGAGAAGGGAGGAGGGCGGTGAGGGGCGGGAGAAGCAGGAGGAGGAGGAGAAGGAGGAGAAGGAGGGGGGATATCCCCGCTCTCCCACGTGGTCCCGGTGCCTGTGAATCGCGCCTGCCGGAGGGTCTCACAGCGAAATACAAAAGCGGCTGCGAAGCGGCTGGGAGGAGAGTTCCCAGCGCTCGGCCCAGTCGGAGCGGGAGCCGGAGCGGGGCCAAGCACAGCCGCGGCAGCAACAGTAGCAGCCTCAGCCTCGGCGGCAGCAGCAGCCTCTGCCTCAGCCTCGGCAGCGGCGGCGGCAGCGGCAGCGGCGCCGGAGCCCCGCAGCCACCATGGGGCACAGGCGCCGCGGGCCCGGCAGCTACCCGGCTGCTGGGGAGGCATCACCGCCGGGGCCCCGGCCCCGGGGCTCGGCTTGAAGCAGCGGCACCAGCCCGCCCCCGGAGCCCCTATAGGCTGGAGGATGCGGGGGCCCGGCCGCGTCGCCGCCACACTCGGGCTCTGGCTCTTGGCGCTGGGTTCGCTCCTGGCGCTGTGGACCGGGCTCGCTCAGCGGGCGGAGCAGCGCCCCTTCCCCGGGCTGGGGCTTCTGCGCTCCGGGCGGAGCAGCGCGGATCGTGCGGCGTCGCCGGCTCTGCACCTTCCCCGTCTACGGCTGAGGGACGCCCCCGGCGGCCCCGCGAAAACTTTCCGGGCGCTGCTCACCGTGCCGGCCGCCGGGGAGAGTCCGCCCCGGCGCCTCCCGGAGCCGGCGAAGCGCAGGCAGCCGGGGCACGTGCAGGAGCCCCGGCGGGGCGGCCCAGCCGCCGTGCAGGGGGGGATCTTCTGGAGCCGGGGCCTAGAGGAGCAGGTGCCCCGCGGCTTCTCGGAGGGGCAGGCGGCGTCCTGGCTGGAGGCGGCACGCGGGGCTCGGGTGGTGGCCCTGGAGCGCGGGGGCTGCGGGCGCAGCTCCAACCGGCTGGCCCGCTTCGCCGACGGCACCCGCGCCTGCGTACGCTACGGCATCAACCCGGAGCAGATACAGGGCGAGGCCCTGTCCTACTACCTGGCCCGGCTGCTGGGCCTCCAGCGCCACGTGCCCCCGCTGGCGCTGGCGCGGGTGGAGCCGCGGGGCGCGCAGTGGGCGCAGGTGCAGGACGAGCTGCGCGGCGCGCACTGGGCCGAGGGCAGCGTGGTGAGCCTGACCCGCTGGCTGCCCAACCTCACCGACGTGGTGGCTCCCGCTCCCTGGCGCTCGGAGGACGGGCGCCTGCGGCCCCTGCGCGGCGGCGGGGGCGAGCTGGCCAACCGCAGCGAGCCCGAGCTGGTGGAGCTGGTGCAGTGGACCGACCTGATTCTCTTCGACTACCTGACGGCCAACTTCGACCGCCTGGTCAGCAACCTCTTCAGCCTCCAGTGGGACCCGCGGGTCATGCAGCGGGCCACCAGCAACCTGCACCGCGGTCCCGAAGGCGGACTGGTCTTCATAGACAACGAGGCCGGCCTGGTGCACGGCTACCGGGTGGCCGGCATGTGGGACAAGTACAACGAGCCGCTGCTCAAGTCGGTGTGCGTCTTCCGCCAGCGCACCGCCCAGCTGGTCCTGGAGCTGCACCGGGGCCAGGACGCCGCCGCGCGGCTCCTGCGCCTGTACCGGCGGCACGAGCCGCGCTTCCCGGAGCTGGGCGCCCTGGCCGAGCCCCACGCGCAGCTGCTGCAGCGCCGCCTCGACTTCCTTTCCAAGCACATTTTGCACTGCAAGGCCAAGTACGGCGGACCGTGACTTGGGACCAGAGCTGTGGGGGGGTGCGCTGGGATGGAAAGGTACCGGACAGCTGCGCTTTGGAGGGAAGCTTGGATGGGCCGTCTGGGAGCTTTTGAGCCAACGCCCACTGAGTGACCCGAGCCAGGAGGCTTTCAAAGATCTCTCCCGGTCCAACTTCATCTCGCTGTTTCTCTGTCTCCTCTCTTTCTCTCTTCCTCTCTCCGTCCTTCCCTGTGTTCTCCCCTCCCCCGGCCTCCCCAGTGCCACACTTTCTCCTTTAAAAGTTCTCCAGGAGTGGACTGTGGCTAAAAGCCTTCTCTTCTCCCTTCTCCGTTCAGGACCTTAGGCTCTTCTTGTTTCCCATCTGCAGATCGGGGTTAGCCACTGAGTATGGGGGGTGGATCGAACTTCGACCTCAATTTGGGAGCACGAACCCCAGAAGGGCTCCGTTTGGCGGATCGGGATTTGTATTTGGTTTTCTTTTTCTTGTGTCCTCCCCCTCCCCCCCTTTTACTAAAAACGGGGGTGGGGGGCTTGGGGGGTGCATTTCCTCCCAAATCGAATTCTGTCATTCACGTAGCACCAAGCAGGCGCTTTCTACTGGTCTCTGGAGTAACAGACATGCCATTACACGATGCAGTTCTGTTCATGTGTGCATTCTTTGTTCTAAGGATGTAACCGCTGTTAATGGCAAGGCTTGGCGGATGTGGAGAACAGAGATCCCAGTAACTCAGAACAGCCCTCGGGAAGCCTCCCGAACAGATTCCGTTCCTTCCACTCATTTGTTAAAGCGTCATTTGGGCCGAAAACGACAATACTGAACGGACTGGATAAACCCAATCAAAGATAATGGATTTTCCTCCCTCTTGGCCCCCACCCCTCTTACCCCCAGCAAACCTACCGAGATGTTGACAGTGACCAGTCTCAAAGAAAAGAAAAAGGGGGAGGGGGGAGAAAAACCCAGTTTCATGCACTTTACTTTGCTTTTTTTTTTTTAATTTTTTATTAAAATAATTTTTTTAATTTGACAGATTCTGCCTTCTCTGTATATATGTGCATAAAACGTTGTGTAAATATACTAAACAAACTTATATTTCAATAAAAGGGGATTTAAAGTTTAGAATTTGGACAGCTTTAACTGTTTGAGGCACCTGATCTCCCCTCACCCACCCTAAGTTGAGTAGGTAGCCGAGTTGAAATCCTTCTGATAAACATCCAGTTCTGCAGAAATCTGTCACAGTGACCTCAAATGCTTGTAAAAACAAAGGGATTTGCAGCAATGTAGGTCATTTTAGGGAGAATTACTGAGAATTTGTCTTTTCTTTGTTCAGCTCTTACCCATTCTTCATTTAGGACTGAGAAACAAGTTCTCTGAGTTCAGCCTGGGGAGTAATGGGGAGAAGAAAAAAAAAAGCTTTCTATTTCCTGACAAAGAAAACTTCAATAAAAAGGATTTGAGTGGAATATATACCTGTTTTAATCATATGACAGACGTGACTGAACCAGACGTTCAGGTTTAAAATTTGATAGATTCCCTTAAAAAAATAATGATGATGTGTTAAAAGACTGTTTTCAGTTTTCCAGTTCTCTTCCCATGGAAACACACAGATAATACACTCAGCACATACTGTAAATGTGAGGAGGGAAGAAAGTAATAGGAGCCATAAATTAATCCTCTTTAATCTCTTGGTATGAATTCTAAATTCACCAAGCCAGATCATAGTTTCTTCATCATCTGCCTAAATCCTGCTCTCTTGAAGGGACAGGAAGTGCTGTTATTGAGCATAATCTTGTCTTCTCAGGGAAGCAATGCTGACTTTTGAACTTGAGAAGCCAGAAATCCGCCACAAAAGGCAACATGGCAATACTTTTCCTCAGATCTCCAAGCTTGCAAAGCCTTTTTTAGGGTTTGGTATTCAGCTTTTGTCTTGTTTTTGGTTTTTAATCAAAAGTAAAGTTTTGTAATCATTTTATTCGTTATATATTTGGCTGGAAAGGCACCTTGGAGTAGTTATAGAGATCTGGTCTTAATTTTTTTAAGACTTCTGACTCAAACTGACTGATGACCCTAGTCAAGTCATGTAACTCCTCCAATGCTCTAGACTACTTTCTGAGACTTTTAAAATGCAGAAAAGGTGTCAATCTGCCTACCGCTCTCTCAGCAGGGATTTCCCTTCATCAGGGAAATTGTAACTCTAGTATTGATCCCTGACTTTTGAAATGCAAGGAAAGATAATTATCCCAACTACTTTTTACAGAAGGATCTTTGCTCAGAGATAATTTTCAGTCGATGAATTTTTTTAAAATCTTATTCTGGGCTTGTATTTCGAACCAAAAAGTTTTATCAGAGCTTGGTGGGACTGAATCCCCTCCCAGGTCTCTCCCACTGGGACTCATTTACAGGTGGTATATATGTTCTAGGCCCCACTGTCTGGAGAATATTGGCCAGGATGGTAAAGCTGACAGAAACCATGTGTGGCCATATGAAAATTCATGAAGTGAGGATATTTAACTTGGAAAAGAAGAGATTCAGAGTAGACTGGTATCATACGGCTCCTTGGGGATAAGGATCATTTCATTTTGGGCTTTCTTATCCCTATTGCCCAAGACAGTCACATCGACCAATGGTCACTAGAAAATAAGAGGCACGTTCAATTAACAATAAGCACTTAATAAGCGTTTGTTGATTGATGTATTATTTTTGCTTGAAAGTGAAGTGTATCCTTCAGTGGGTAAAAGTTAACAGGGAGTCAGATTTGGAGGCCGGTGATGGTGCCCGAAACTGCTCAAATCCCAGTACTGAAAACCTGAGTGACTTCAGACAAATTCCTTCATCTCTCTGGGTTTCTGTCTCTCTCTGTAAAATGTGGAACTTGGATTAGTTAATTTGTAAACCCCTCCCCTCTCCCTGATCTAAGATAAGTAACTAGGTGATACAAGGGATAAAGCATTGGACTAGAATCAAGGAGATGTGAGTTGAAATTTGACTCCAGAGCTTAGGCAGATCACTCAACTCTGCCTTGATTTCCTCATCTGTAAAATGGGCATGATAATAGTTCTTCCCTCCCAAGATTGTTGTGAGGATAAAATGAGACAGGATTTGTAAAGCTGAAAGCGTTACCTAAATGCTAGCTATTAGCCTATGAACTATTTCAAATGTTACCTAATGAAACGCTGCAGCTAAGCCATCAAGCCCACTGGCACAAGTGTTAAATCCACTCATGTTGAAAGAATATAAGTGGGGTTTTCCTCTTCAGTAAATATCTCCATATCAGCCCAATCACAACAGCCTTTACAAATGGCCAATATGTCTTCTTCAAGACCTATTTAGAGTCAGACCTCAGATAATAATTTTTTTTTTAATTCCCCACCATCAGTGATTTTTTAAAAATCTTTCCCTAGGCCTCATCTTCAGAAAAGTAGTGCCAGGGGAAGATGTCTTCTCTAAGGGGATTTATTCTAAGAGCAGGAAGTCCACCCAACCTTACTGATGTCCAGATTTTCTTAAGTAATTGCGGGAGGATCTTTTACTGGGTGTCTTTTGCAAGACAAACACTGTAAAATCTCCACCTGAATTCCCCTCCCTCTACCTAGGAAATCCTCAATCCGGGACCCAACGGAGCCTGGTGAATTCTGGGCTGGCAACATTCTTGGCATTCCTTTCAAACTTGTGACCCAAGTTCAGACTTGAGTCTCTCCAAAGATACTGTTCTCTTTGTAGCTTTGGAATCTCTTGCTTCAGCTCCTGCAATTCAACCAACCATAATCAAGCTCCAGTTTCTATGTGTCCTTACACATAGAAGCTGGGGAGACAAAGAAAAGACCAAGCTGTTCTTTACTTTCAATCCACCAGTCAATGACCATTGATTAATTTCTCATTATGGACATACTATTGGTTGAGGAAAAAAATATGTAGCATGTATAGCAGAGAATTAGAAAGGCTCTTAGACATCCTATAGTCTTTTACAGATGAAAAAACATACTTTGGGAAGAAAGTGATTTGCCCAGGGGTCTCAAAAGGCAAAAGTGAGGTAACAAACGGAGTCTTCTAACTACAAATCCAGTGCTCTTCCCACTGAACCACACTGTGGTTGGTCTAAATTTGCACCCACTGATCTGGAGAAGATTAATAAGCAAGATTAATCAATTAATTGATCAGAAACATGAGCCGCATCTCACTGATTATCCAAGGAGTTTATCAAGCTGATTCTTCTCATAATTAAAAACGTTTTCCACATAGAAAACATGTTATTCAATATTTGGCAGTCAAATCCTGACTGTGCCAACTACTTCTGAAATTGGGTCAATTACTTTATCCCTTTGAGCCTCAGTTTCTTCATTTGTAAAAGGAGGAAGTTGGATTAGATGGCTTCTGAGGTACCTTCTTTCCCTTTAGGGCTTTAGCCATGATGCTGTGAGTCTCAGAAGCAAAATTCCTCAAGTAGATGCTCTACCCCTTTGGCCTTGTTGGAATGAGTTAGCCCAGAGATTAATCTGACCTTCACAATTAACTGCTGGAAGTGATGATAACCAAGTCTGGCTGAGAGATCTGAGGATGCATCTCCTCCCACAAGCAGAAATGTAAGGCTTTGGGTTTAGAACATTGCACATTAGGCCCAACTTGGTCAATACCTATATTACTCTGGCTAAATTGTAGCTTTTTTGTTCTTCATGAGAAAAAATGACTCTGGGGGGAAAGAAGGAAAAATTCATTGGGAAATGTAGGTGTTAAAAAAACAACAACAACAAGAGATACCCAATAAAAAGGGCGGAAAAAAAACACATTAAGGGAGGGAAATGGTATTCTTGAAAAAGAACTCTATTTTGAAATCAAAAGATCTAGATTTGAACACTTAGTGTGTTACTTCTATGCTATTTAAAAAGTTTGAGAGACATAATTTCTAGGTAATTAATCATTTTATTAATATTGTTAGCATATTATTAATAAAATGATGGTCGTTGACACTCCTGAATACAGAGAAAATCATAGTGATGGGCTCACAGTGTATATGTCTTTGGAAGAATGGGTGTTCCTGAAGGTGGCAATCAACTCTTGTTTACTTAATAATTAATGAGAGAATGACTATTACAGTAAGCGTTGGGCTCATTCTAATGAGGGTTTGGGGGGTAGGTGACTTGCTTAAAGAGACTTATCAATATACATATCAAAGAAAGGAATCCACTTCTACCCCAGACCTGACTGACCAAAACAATGAATGAGAATTTGGCAATTCTCTCAGCCTGGTTTCCCCAATTTCCTACAATGGCCGATTTCTAGATAAGAAAAGTGGAAAACCCACTTCCCTTTTTTTAATGCTAATTCAATAATTGGTTATTAATATAAGAAAAAACAATCATCTCTTTCATTATTTCTGTGAACATGAGTGGATCAAGTTCTCTTTGTATCCACTTCCTTATTAAGCTATATGGATTTTGGCTTCCTGTCTGTAGGAGGAAAGTTGGAAGCAGCTCCAGCTCAAGTGGCTTCTAGGGCTCCTTCTAAACCTAAATCTATGACTCTGTCATCTTTAAATCAACCCCAAAGTGTTAATTAAGTACTATGTTTGAGACACTGTGTTAAACAATGAGGGTACAAAGACAACAGTGAAATAAATTATTCCTGCCCTCAAGGAGTTTACATAAGGAGTTGTAAAATGAGAGGATTGGACAAGACAATTTCTAAAATCCTTTCCATACTAAAATTTTATGCTCAGAACATATCTATACACACACACACACACACACACACACACACACACATATATATATACAGAGAGAGAGAGAGAGAGAGAGAGAGAGAGAGAGAGAGAGTATTGTATAATACCAACATAGTTAATTTTTTAATACCAGATTAATTCAGACTTCTTCTCTGGTGAGAAGAGAGAACCAAAAATCTTTATTCTGATTTTCTAGCTAATGGGAGGAACTACCCATCACCCCTGAAATGTAGACAATGATTAGTGGATTGTAAATCATTAGAATCTTAGCACTCAAGTACAATGTCCCTTCCTCTAAACCTGACTATTCCAGGAAATCATAATTAGAGTAGCTGACACACATACAGCTCTTTAAAGTTTGCAAAGCACTTTTCAATGATCCCTAGTACACATTACATGACAGCCCTTTAAACAATCTAAGACAGTCACTTAGTATCTCATTCTTGCTCAATTTTGAAGCACAAAATACTTTGAAAGCCGCTTATTTCTCTCACATTAAGAGTAAAATGTGATACTCATAACATCTGTGAGAAATCAGTGTTATTACTATACCCATTTTATAGGTGAAAAAACTGAGACTGAAAAAAAGTTAAGTGGCTTGCCAGCCCAGCATCCCACAGCTAATGTCTCCTTTGAGATTGGCTCTAAATCCAGAACTTTTTGCCAAACTATTTAGACTTAACCATTTACTGAATTCAACCCATCTCCTTCACCCAAGATGGTTATTCATTTAGGGATCAGTACTTACTAAATTAGGGAAAATAAAATGACTTAAATGTTTAATATTGGAAAGGCACCCAGAGTTTCCTGACCCAGTGCAGAGATTCTATGTCTTTGTGTGTTTAGGTTGTGGACCTTCTGGTAAAGACTATGAACTTCTTTCCAGATTTTTAAATATATGTACACACACATGTACACATATATACATATACACATGATACACACATGTACATAGACATGTAATGCACACGTAAACATGCAATTATATAAATCCACCTGTATGCGTGCTCATGCATATATACATATGAACATATATGCATTTATGCACATATTATCTGTATATGTACTACATGTGTGTCTATATATATGGAGAGAGAGAGAAAGAGAGAGTCAGAAGACCTGGGTTCTAGTCTCACTGTACCCACTTTGTGGCCCGGGGCAAGGCACTTGGGTTCCTAATCAGTAAAAATAAAGACTTTAAAGTTGATGACAGTGGAAATGATGCTACTTCTTGACACTTTCCTCACAGCTTGGTCCAGAAGATCAAAAGAGATCTCTGATGTGAAAGAATCTAAGGGTTTTTTTTTTTTTTTTTCCACAGCAGCTATAGATACATAAGCCAAAAAAATACTTTCCCCCTTTACTTGTCTCTTTTTTCCAGAGGACCCTGGGATGGAAATGACCCAATACATCACAGCACCTAAGAGAATGAGTCTCTCAAACAGCCTTGTTCCAGCCTCGTTTTAGGCTGTTTTTTAGGCTACATTTGCATTGGAGTCAGGGCATGCACTGGTACCTCCCGCCTGGTGTTCTCAAAATGCCTGCTGGGAAGGCCAAAAAAGCAGCAGCAGAGCTGTGCATTAGGCAGTCCCTGCCCAGGCTCAGCAGGAGCTTTCTGTCTCAGTCGGTTTAATTGCTTCTGAATGGGCAGAAGAGAATCACAGGACCACGGATTCTCAGAGTGAGAAGGGATTTCAAACCAACCAGTACCTCAACAGGATTTTCCTCAACAGGATTTTCCTCAACAAGTGGTCATTGGCCTTTGTAAGAGGGCCTCAGGCAGGAAGGGCCTTCGTATTAATATCCACCCAAATCTGCCTTCCTGGAGTTTTATAACCACTTTTCCTAGTGGAGTTATCCCTTGGAGCCAAACAGAATCAAACCCTCTTCTACACGACAGCCCTCCCAGTCCCGGCCATTCCATCTGGAATCTATTCAAGTTTCCTTTCTCCTGATATTTTCCATCCTGAGTCTTCCCTTCTCCAGGTAAGAGATACCCAACTCCTTCACCTGACCCTCAGTTAGCACAGTTGGACTTTTTGCCTGGGCCTTCAGGGTTGTTATTCGTCCTTCTTTCTCCAGGAGGATCAGTGACATCAGGGAGGTGATGTCTTGCAAGTGAATTGGGTTTAAATGAGGCAGGACTATGCAAAGTCATCGGCCTTTTTCCTTTCTTCAGAGTCATTGCAATCTAGGGGCAAGACATAGGTCAAGATGCTGACTGTGTCTTCCATCCCTGGCCAAAGGATGAAGAAAGATTTCCTGTAAGAGAGAGCACTTGAGTTGAGAGACTCCAAGAGTCAGGGAAGATGAGGATGAATAGAATAGAATAGAATCTGTGAAAAGACAAAGAGATGGAATGGAGATGGAGCATCTTCCATAAGCAGGTGGATCAGCTGGCCTCCAATGCAGACCACGTTAGGGAAGCCATGTGAAATCAGTCCGAAGATAGACTGAACAACAAACAGGTGGCAAAGCACTTTAAATAACAAACAGAAATCTTTGTGATGTTATCTGAGTGGCAATGGGGAGTCTCTGAAGATTCTTGAGCCATGAAACTACTTTTTGGTCTATCAGGTTGGCTTGTGAGCTCCTTGAGAGCTAAGATATTTTATATTTGTGTCCCTAGATAGATAGTCCCTATCTATCTCAGGGGTCCTAAAACTTTTTAAATAAGGGGCCAGTTCACTGTCCCTCAGACTGTTGGAGGCCAGACTACAGTAAAAACAAAAACTTTGTTTTGTGGGCCTTTAAATAAAGAAACTTCATAGCCCTGGATGAGGGGGATAAACATCCTCAGTTGCTGCATCTGGACCGCAGGCCATAGTTTGAGGGGCTGGGCTTGGAGTTAGGAAGACTCATCTTCCTGAGTTCAAATTCAACCTCAGACACTAGTTATGTGATTCTGAATAAATCACTTCATCCTGCTTGCCTCAGTTTCCTTATCTGTAAAAATGAGCTGGAACATGAAATGGCAAACCACTCCCGGATCTTCAAGAAAAAAAGTGAGGAGTGATATAAAAATTCAGACATAACTAAAATGATTAAACACACAGTAGGTGTTTAATAAATGTTGATTGATCGGTAACTGGACAACAGAAATATCAAATGCAAATGGAAACAGGGGCCACTAAATACTATCCAACTTAACTTTAAAAAGTACATGTCAATTCTATTGTATTTGTACTTACTTTATGAAATATTTCCCAATCACATTTTAATCTGGTTCATCCAAATTCATGAGTATTATAGACCACAGGATACTTCCTTTGCAAGAGATCACGGAGGTAATTTTGTCCACCTTTACATAAGGGGTCCTTCATTGCTTTTTCTGTGATGACCCTTGGGCAACTGTCTGGGAAAGCCCAAGAACCTCTTCTCAGAGTCCTTTTTTTAAAAGCATAAAATAAGATACACAGAATTGCAAAAGAAATCAATTTTCCGATAGCAGATTAAAAATTTGAATTTAACAATATGTTGCTTTCAAGAAACACTATAAAAATGAGAGATACACAGAGATAAAATAAAAGGCAGGAATATAATTTATTATGTAAAAAACAACAACAAGAATGATCATAGACAAAGTTAAAGCTAAAATAGATTTAATCAAAAGAGAAAAATGGGGAAAATATGCTGTCAGCAATATTATTCAATAGTGTTTTAGAACATTTAAAATAACTAGACAGTGTAAAATACTCGAGTGTATAACTGCCAAAAAAGACACAAGAACTATATGAACATAAGCATAAAATTTTTATGCCAATAAAAAGATCTAAAAATTGAAATATTATTTATTGTTCATAGGTAGGGAAAGCCAAGATAATAAAAAATGACAACTGTTCCTAATCAATCTATTCAATGCCATCCCAATAAAATTACTAAAATTATCTTACTGGGTTAAAAAAAAATAAAAACAAAGTTCATTTTGAACTTTGAAGAAACCAGGGGGGAAGTAAAGGAAATCGATTCAGCAGTATGAGATCTTAAACTATATTATAAGTTGAGAGCATTTCTGAAGTGTAAAATGGATAATTTTGATTATTTAATACAATATTCAACAACTTAATATTCAAAACATACAATAATTTAAAGTAAAATTTTCTTACATAAAAGAAACCTCTAAAGCCAAGAATTAAAAGAATGCAGAAAATTGGGGGTGGGGGGACTTTTGTAGACAATCTCTCAGGTAGGATGTGATTGGGTTGGAATATTTCTGTGGTGTAGGAAATGATGAGCTAGTTTATTTAGTAAAAAAGAAAGACTTGGACCTGTTAAGGAAGATGCTATCCACCTTCAGAGAAACAAATGATAGAAGGAAATAAGCATAGTATGTTCATATATATATATATATTTATGTATGTGTGAGTATATTATATGTGTAAATTTTCCACTTTTGTGTGTATATGTGTGTGTATGTGTACACTTAATTGTGGTAAAGGAGGACAAAGGGGAATAAAGTAAAAAAAGTGTACAACAGAGAAAAAGAAACATACAAAGAAATAAAGAAAAGCTGGGCATCTTTGAAAACAATAGCAGCATTTATTATATACACATGAGGGAAAAGGTCCATGACACAACTATTGCCTATGGCCCTCCTGGGTCTCTGGGGAGCATCTCCAGAAGTCCCTGTCCTTGCCACAGTTTGAGTTTTCTTTCTTTTTCATTAAAGCTTTTTATTTTAGAAATATATGCTTGGATAATTTTTCAACATTGACTCTTGCAAAACCTTGTGTTCCAAATTTTCTTGAAATGGGCATTTATTGTTTTGTATTGAATTGACATTTTTTCTTGCTTTGTATTTAAGTTTAAAATCAACAAAAAAAATTACATTTTTAAAAAAGAAATAGTTATCAAAATGTTTTTAAAGCAAGTTTGTGGACCCTAAGTTAAGAACTCCGAAATTAGAAATCTATCCAGAGCATGAATATCTCCTTAATGACCCTCCAAAGTGGTATAAACCACCATGCACACAAACATGTATGTACACACATGTGCACACACCCTTTCTTAGAAAGGGGACTGCAGGATTGACAATTGAGACATCCCTTTCTTTGAAAACAGGCATTCAAGCTCTGATGGAATACTTCCAATGATGAGGGACACCCTGCCTCATGTGGGAGCTGAAACTCACTTCCTTGTAATGGCCCATGCTATTGTTCCTTCAGAGATTCAGAGAATAGTATTTTTATTCCTCCAAGGCTCAATCCAAGAGCCACTTTCTCCTTCTGTCCTACTGGATGCCTCCCATTCTCCCCTCCACACACACTTGCCAGTCACTTTGGGCCACCTGAACAAATTTCATATATATATAAGCTTTTTGTTTTTCAAAATATATGCAAAGATCATTTTCAACATTCACCTTGCAAAATTTGTGCTGAACAAATTTTTTCTTTACTTTGTCTATTTTTTAGCATTATCTCTCTCTTTGTAAACCCATCTTCACATCCCCAGAAATTGAACAAAAATTTCTTGAGGACAGGGATTGTTTTCTTTTTTATATTTTTGTTCCCAAAGAAGCATAATGTTTAGCATGGGGTAATTGCAATTTACTAGTGATATTTACATTAGAAGGATGAGAAATTAAGAATAACTTAGATTGACCAAACTGTGTCAGTTCATGCAGGACATTTTAACCCACAAGGCAAAGGAAATAGAGATATGATTAAATTCTATTTCAAAGTAAAATTATAATTAAATTCTTATATCAATTGAAGAGACTGGTCCTTCAAGTTTAATTAAAAATTACTTGGATTCACTATCAGAATTCAAATTCCTAATGAATAAATGATTGAATGGCTAATCTTTATCCCAAATAACAGCCCTTTAAATATTCCAGGAAACAACCCTTCAATATTTTACTCTTGTTCTTGCTTGAATAAAAACTTTTGCAAACTGGTCTTCTTCTCTTATATCATGTTCAAGTTTTCCAAAAGGAATATATTTACCAAACTATTTTATTTTGAAATGAAAGTATTTGGGGTTCATGGGGAAATAGAGAAAAGAGGCCATTTAATATTCCCAAGTCAGATCCTATAGACCCACCAGAAAAATCCGTTGGCCCTTTTCAGGCCTAAAATTAGGTCTGAAAGAAGTCTCCTCCTCCTCCTCCTCCTCCTCCTCCTCCTCCTCCTCCTCCTCCTCCTCCTCCTCCTCCTCCTCCTCCTCCTCCTCCTCCTCCTCCTCCTCCTCCTCCTCCTCCTCCTCCTCTTCCTCCTCCTCCTCCTCCTCCTCCTCCTCCTCCTCCTCCTCCTCCTCCTCCTCCTCCTCCTCCTCCTCCTCCTCTCCTCCTCCTCCTCCTCCTCCTCCTCTTCTTCTTCTTCTTCTTCTTCTTCTTCTTCTTCTTCTTCTTCTTCTTCTTCTTCTTCTTCTTCTTCTTCCTTCTCTTGCTCTTTTTTCCCCCCATTTCCTCTTGTCTTCTGTCTCTTCCTTCTCTCTCTCCTCTTTCTCTGTCTCTTTCCTAGCCCATTAGCACAACTCCCTATTTAGTTAGTAAAAGGAAGGCTTTCAAAGGATACAACTTTAAATGACTTTATGTTCCTACTGCAGACCGAGGACGACTTTTAGGAAGGCCATTTATCTTCAGGTGAATTCAGGAAGATCAGAGAGAAGAGTCATAATTTTTTAATGAGACTGTTTTTACCAGTTTCTCCTCTTTTGGTCCTGCTGTGGGGAAAAGTGCACTAATAAACTGTCTCCCCACTGCCAAGGTAGAATTTTCTTCTCTGTGTGATTCCTACCGAACCACGCTGAATGCCTGCTCATTTTATTTATTTCTCTCCAAATTTTTTTGCTTTATCTTCTTAACATTTCTGAAAATTCTTAATAGCACCTTATTTATTTATTTTTTTTTTTTGCAAAGAATGAGGAATCAATCTAGAAAATCCCATTGTCTGCGCAGTTGCCATCTATCCAATGGAAATTCACATATTTGCTGAACTGTGGGTCAATGTGAGGTTAATAATGGGGAAAGGTTCCATTATTTGGGAAAGAATTGGACTCTACATTAGGTCTCCACCCTCATGAATATAGATCATGGTGGGGACTACTTTCTATTATTGTTAGTTTAAGCTACTGTGACCATGCTTAAAACTTCCTGTTTGGTGATTGTGAAGAGCTGAAAAGAAATGTCACTGAAGGGGCTACTTGTGGAAAGGACTTCAGAGGTGGAATGCCATGGACCTAAGAGAAGTGACATTTATAGACAAATAAGCAGAACTTGAACCCAGGTCTAATTTTCTCTATACTATACTTGCAGAGACAGCATTGTGAAGAACATGAAAAGAGGAGGAAGTCTCTGACTCTGGTGGAGTTTTTAATCTCTGTTAGCCTCAGTTTCCTCAACTGTAAAATGGAAATAATACCTATCACACACTTAGCACAGTGTCTGACTTAACAGGCACTATATAAATATTTATCATTTGTCTCTATCTCTGTCCCTCTCCTTCTCTTTTCTTTTCCCTCTCCATCCCCCATCCCCCCTCTCCTCCTCTCTTCCTTTTCTTATTCTTCTTCTTGTTCTTCTTGTTCCTTTTCTTCTCCTCCTCCTCCTCTTCCTCCTTTTCTTATTCTTCCTCTTGTTCTTCTTGTTCTTTTTCTTCTCCTCTTTCTTTTTCTCCTCCTCCTCTTTCTCCTCCTCCTCCTCCTCCTTTTCCTCTTCCTCCTCCTCTTCCTCCTCCTTCTTCTTCTTTCTCTCCTCCTCTTCCTCTTCCTCCTCCTCCTTCTCCTCCTCTTCTTCCTCCTCCTCCTTCTCCTCCTCCTCTTCCTCCTCTTCTTCTTCCTCCTTTTCTTCTTCTTCTTCTAATTCTAATTCTTCTTCTTCTTCTAATTCTTCTTCTTCTTCTATTTCTTCTTCTTCTAATTCTTCTTCTTCTTCCTTCTTTTGCTCTTTCTTTCCCCATCTCCTCTTGTCTTCTCTCTCTTCCTTCTCTTTTTCCTCTTTCTCTCTGTCTCTGCACTTTATCCCTCTTTCTCTTTTCTCTCTCCCTTCTCTTTTTTCTCTTCCCATACCCATAACGTATATATGTATGTGCATGCACACATATATACATATTACACACATATGTGTATATATACATGTGCATATGTGTACATATATCTACCTATAGATAGATAACTATACATATATAGATATATTGTCTGGCTTCCTTACTTTGTTGGGATTTTGTTGCCATCTCAGAGAACCTGAGTTCAAATCTTTGTTGTTGTTGTTGTTGTTGTTGTTATTGACTCCCTGAGTGATCTTGCACTGAGCCTTTCTGAGTTTTAGCTTCCTCATCTGGCACATGAGGGGAAAGGTACAAGACAAACTATTTCCTGTAGCCCTCCTGGGTCTCTGGGGACCTCTCCAGGATCCTTGTCCTTGGAACAGTTTGAGATTCCCCTTTGCCATCTCCTATCCCACCCTTCTATGTCACAGTACTCTATAGTCTCCCTTAATGCTATCTACAAATCAGCAAACACCTTTCCTGATCCTCTTCACTGCTAGTGCCCTCTCTCCTGAATGATTTTGTATTTATTTTGTATATGCCTAAGACTCATTGGAGCAATTAGAGGGGTAGCTCTCTAGTAAATGGATCCAGTTGTGGTGTCCTCAGAATATTATGGCAGTTGACAGTGTTTGAAGAAGGAGCTGAGAGACACACTAAAAGAAAAGCAGTTTCGAGATTCTAAAAGGGCCTGACCTTCAGAGCTCAAAGAAGAGTTACATTCCCTAAAGGGAATCTCCCAAGATTCCTACAAAAGGAGAAAATAACATCCAATAAATAGAAGGTATAAGTTTATCCTTTGACCACAAATGCTTTCTAAGTTTAATTCCACTTTCCCCGGGGATGTTTCTTATATAAAAAGAGAGTATGCCCCTAGTTTGAAAAATTTTTTTTCCTATAACAACTGTCCTTGTTATATCAACTTAATAAACATCCTTTCTAAAAGCTAATTAGCTCTGACTGATAATCAATGGAAAGTATATTGGATGGGGGCTCATGAGCTATAAGCAGCCCTTTGGGGTTAGTCCTAGAATCCTTCTGGGAGAAGTAAGTTTTTGGTA
Organism: Antechinus flavipes; assembly: GCF_016432865.1. Classification (NCBI taxonomy): domain Eukaryota; kingdom Metazoa; phylum Chordata; class Mammalia; order Dasyuromorphia; family Dasyuridae; genus Antechinus; species Antechinus flavipes. Next base: position 229,841,481 of record NC_067403.1, read on the forward strand.
AACCTAGCTCAAAAATGCAAGTTGGACTTGAGTAGGTGCTACATTTATATGTTAATATATTTTTTTCACCCAATAGAATAGAGGGCAAGGGTTATTTCATTTTTGTCTTTAAATTGTCAACAGAAGAGCACAGTTCCTATAACACAGTTTGAGTTTAATGCTCATTGACTGAGGATCCAAAGAATCCAAGTAATTTCAATTTATGAGTCTAAATATTTTTGCACTTTCTGACAATCTCAACAGCCAATTAGCTATAATCCTATTAAAATACTTGCTACCCTGGGTTCTCCTCTGAGCCACACCTGTATTTGACCTTGTGCTAGCCACTTATACTGTCTGCCATTTACAATCCTGTTAATGACCTTGTTCCAATCTAACTCGTTAAAAAAAAGTCTTCTTGATGTCTTTTGTATATCACTTTCATTGTTATAGTCCCCTTCCCTTTCCTCCAACTATGCACTGGGCTAACCAGTTAAGCATTTATTAAGCACTTATTGAACTAAATGGCAGAAAGACCAAAATACAGTTCATGTCTTCAAGGAGTTCCCATAAGGATTCTCCCTTGTTACCCAAACATCAGCAACAACAACAACATAATAATCATGTCTGATAAGAGTATGGAAAAGCCCTTTCCTCCCCACCTTTCTACCAAAATGAGGCAGGTGTTCTTTAATCTCTTCCCCTGGCTGAGACTGGTCATTAACTCACTTACTTAGCATTCAGGATTGCTTTAGTGTCCTGCTTTCTGATTTAATTTGCAAGGTATTAGAACCAAGTCATTCAAGAATCAGATAAAAGGGTTCAATCGGTGAGCCCTTACCACCACGAGTGACAAAAAGAGCAGTCAGGCCATTATGGACTCTTCCATCAGGAGACAGAACTATTGTCCTGGAGTGTCATCTCCCTCTTGAATTTCATGTTGGAAACTTTCCTCCCTTTTGCAGCGACAAGTATCGGTTCTCTCCCTCCCACCCTAAAGAAAAGTCATTAAGAGCTCCTGTATTCAGGGAGATGGTCCCGACGATGCCAGGGAAATGAGGTAATCACCCACAGGACTGTGAAAAAAAATCACCTTGGCTGAAATCTCTCAAAACTCGGAAGCAGAGGAAGGAAAATGTCTGTTCTTGTCACATTTTCTAAAGCCCCCACAGCATTTTTGGCAGGTTCATAAAAGACTTTACTGAGTGCTTAGCTGATGTCCTTTAGAAAGTGAGCAAGACCTAAGAGGAAGAGTGGATGGGTCTCTAGACTGATACAAATCAACTCCTGATGCTGTCCCCAGATTATAGAGCCCTGGGGATATGCCGGAGCTATCATTCCATTAATCAGCCTGCCTAGGAGCCACGGAAATTTGAGATGAAAAGGGCCTATTAAGTTATTAAAATCCTTCCCCAGAGATCACCCAAGCACAGATTACTCCCTGCAGTCAATCCTTATGGATTCAATACACTTTTGAAGCAGTCAAGCCAAGAGATACAGAGCACTTTCTTGGAGGAAATTCTTCCAGAGGGTGTTGGGCTGAGTAACCTCCTCAGATACAGAGGTCAGCTCTCCTCCCAGATCTTGACAAATACCAAGGACAGCTCTCCAATCTCTAAAGGAGCTGGGGCCTGCAGACGTGAGGTACTTGGCTAATCAAAGATACTTAGTAAGTGTTTACGGAGTGCCGTGGATACAGGGGATACAAGTACAAAAAAGAGAAAGAATTCCTCCTTGGAATGAGTTTACATTCTAATGGGACAGGCAACAAGTGCTTATTAAAGTAGAATGAATATGAAATTAAATAGGTACACACTTTATATAGAGACACACACACACATACAAAGTAGTTGTAAAGGTAAGTAGGTTTAATGAGGTCATTTAGGAAGGAGAACACTGGCATTTGGGGATCAAGAAAAAATAACAATGTTTTTAAACTGACTCTTTTTTATTTTATTATAAATTTTTATTTACAAAACATATATATGGGTAATTTTTCAGCATTGATCCTTGCAAAACCTTTTGTTCCAATTTTTCCCCTCTTTCCCCCTCCCCTTCCCCTAGATGGCAGGTAGTCCAATACATGTTAAATATTTTAAAATATATGTACACACACACACATATTTAAACTGACTCTTGAAGGAAAAGAAAGCTGCAATAAGGAAAAAGTAAAGAAAGAGTGCATTTCAGGCTTGGGGGAGGGCAGCTCCAAAGGTACAGATAAGGGGCTTGGAATTCAGGGAGTGGGAAAGAGAGACAAGCCAGTTGGTTGAAGCAGAGTGAAGGAGGAGTAATGTCTGAGAAAGCTCGAAAGATAGGGTGGGGCTTTGGAAACTAGACAGAGTCGTTTGTTGATTTTTTTTTTTTTTAATACACAAGGTAATAGGACTACTGGATTCCATAGAGCAGGAGAATTCCATAGTCAAATATATACTTAAGAAAAATTGCTTGGGCCAAAGTATGGGGGAGATTTGAGGTAGGGAACCCAATGAGGAAGCTGTTGCAATAATCCAAGTAAGAGATGATGATGACACCTAAACTAAGAGGGTAGATCTAAGAATAGAGACAAGGTTGATGGGAGAGGAGCACCAAGTCTAAGAAAAGGAAGAGACATTAAACATCAGATAGGCTCTCAAGTTGAGAGCTAGAAGGAATCTCAAGAGCCATTCAGTTCAACTGCCTCTTTTTGTATATAGAGAAACTGAGGCTCAGAGGGAAGAAATTTCACCTTCCACCACAGAAACAGAGCCAAGAACTGATTTCTCCATCCCCCGATCCTTTCCACTCCAACAACTTGTTGTTCTCATTAGACAAAAAGACTAGAAAATGCACTTTTTTAAAACATTTTTTTCCTTTAATTCTCTGACATGTTAATCATTCCCTTCCTCCGTGTTTTAGACTGAGCAGAGGATATTAGATTTGGAGTCAGGAAGATCAAAGTTCATATTTTGTGTCAGGTAGTGCTATAAAATCCTAGGCAATTTTTTTAAAGCATTCTCAATCTTAGTTTCTTCATCTGTAATATGGGTATACTGATAGAGCCTACCTCCCAGGGTTGTTGTGAGTGACTTGACTATATCTCTCTCCTGCTTAAAGAGCTCTAATCATTTCCATTACCTATGGGTAATTCACCTCTAGGATCAAATATAACACCCCCTCACACCCCCACACCCCCATCCAGTTTGGCTTTTAAAGTGCTTTCCACCCTGGTCTTTGCTATCTTTTCAGTCTTCTCATGACAACTCCCTCAATATGCTCTACAATCTTACTGATCCTATCCATAATAAGTCACCTCCCAGTAGTGTCTTTGCCTTTATTACCCCTCCACACACACACACACACACACACACACACACACACACACACACACATCTGGAATGCTGCCCCTGGCTTCCCCAGCTTCCTTTAGGAATGGGCTTTAACTGAAAAAGTGCAGGTGACCTTCTCAGGTCCCCTTTCAAATGCCCATCTGCTCAGTTAATTTCTTATATTTCTTACATTATGGCAACTACAGTGGACAGAGTGCTGGCCATGGAGGCAAGAAGACCTATGTTCAAACACAGCCTCATATGCTTATTAGCTGCCTGTTTCCTCAATTGTAAAATGGGGATGAGAATAGCACATATCTCCAGAGTAGTTGTGAGAATCAAAGGATACAAAATTTGTAGAGGACTCATGATAATGCTCAGTACATAGTAGGTATTTAATTAATGCCTGTTTTCTTTCTTCCCTTCCTTATATGTAACTAATTATATAGTTATTGGTCATTCAATTAAAATATGAGTTCCTTGAGGGTAGAGACTTAAAAAAAACCTTTCTTTCCATCTTCAGTGCTTAGCACAATATCTGGCACAAATTAAATGCTTAAGAAAAAGCTTGTCAACTGATTGTAAATGCTAAATGTAAAGTGCGAGATAAATTCTATTTAATGTTATTCCTCTTGAAACCATTGTGCATTATGGCGTAAACACTTAATATTTCCACCTTTTCATGGAGTCTTTCTTGAACTCTTCCAGCTGCTCATGCCCTCTCTGCCTCCCTTATCAAACCCCACTTTACCTTGAAATGTGCTGATATTTGACATATACTGTTTTATGCACCTATTGTAAACCCAGTAATATTTAAACTCCTCAAGAGTGGGCTTTGTTTCTTTTTTGCCATTATATCCACAGGGTCTCATGTGGTTCAGAGCACACTGTAGAATTAATAAGTGCTTATAGTTAGATTGATTGATTTGTGCATTTGTATGCCTTCTTTATGACCCCAGATAAATATAAAACCTTGAAGGCAAGAACTTATCTTTTTATGTCTTTGTATACCTAGCTCAGTTCTGTGTCTAACACATATTAAGACTTAGCAAATATTTCTTGAGTGGAATTAAATAAATCAGAATGTAACAGAATGGATAGAACAGGAGAGACTGAACTGGGCTGGTTAGAATAAGATAGGACACGATAATTTATAGGATAGGATAGACTGGAATGGATAGGATGGAATAGAATGAGATACAATGGGATGGGATAGTTCAGGTTGGATGAGATGGAATGGGATAGGATAGGATGGGATAGAATGGGATGGGTTAAAATGAAATGGCATGGGATGAGATAGGATGAAGTGAGATGGAAGAGGATAAAATAGACCTTCCCACTATCTTAAATAGTATTCATAAAATACAAAGGCTTTAGAGAGTGAGTACCTGGGGAAAATTACTCAAGGGCAAGAGTTAATTCCTCTAAATTCATTCTCTGGGGGCTTTAAAGTCTTGAGGCAAAGAACTTTCCCTTATTCAAACAGGTGTTTGGTGGTAGAATTACACAAAGGAGGTACTTAATTTCTTGAATTGTCAAATTAGATGAAGCAGAGATAAGCGGTCCTACTAGTTTAACAGTATGGTAAAAGTTTCTTTCTCCATCTGATCTAGTGGGAGTGCACCATGTTCAACACAGAATTGGACCTATACTTAAATTTGGCTTTGGAGCCCTAAAGCCAGGGATAATAGTACTCGAGACTATTCTCTGACTAGAATATCTGGTTCTCTTGCAATCCTGACAGCAACTGCTTTTCTACATCCCTTTTTGAAGTATCCCTTACAAAGGATGTGTCTTATTGCCATGACTTCTACAACCCCTATCCAAGTGAACCAATCAGACCATAAACGGCTCATTGCTTTTGCCCTCCAGTGTGTCAAGAGGGAAATAGAAACCCATCAGAGTCGAGATTTCCTGAGAAGTTATCATTGTTCCTGTCTCTAACATCAGCTTTATCTGGACAGAGCAGTATATATCCAGAGGCCAACTTTAGCCCCTTTCCCTGCTCCTTGCAAAAGATAAAACCTAATCTTTCTGCTCATTCTGTTGGCTCTGTGGTGTAATGGAAAATGAACTGGAATCAGAAAGCCTGAGTAGGTGTCCCATATTTGTCATAATAATGACAGTGACAGTTACTCCAATTCACATCTGGTAAAGTTTTATAGGTACAATATCATTTACATATATTGTAGTCATAATAACTGTGACGTTAGATGGGTAGCCTGGTATAGAGGCTTTCAAATCAGAATCCCAGGTTCAAATTCTGACTGCCAGCGGTAATTTTATGAGTTTAGGGAGTTTATTGCACAGAAGTGGAAGTGATATCACTGGCCCCCTGATTCCACCTGGACATGAATAAAAATACTTCTGCAACCTACCTGACCAATACCTATCCAGCCTTTGTTTGAAAACCCCAAGTAAGGGAGAAATCACTATCTCCCAAACTAACCCAATCCAGTTTGTATTCCAGCTCGTAGTATTAGGACACATCTCAAAGCTAAATCTGCCCCTTTGCAACTTTTACCAGTTGGCTCTAGTTTTGCTCTCTGAGGTCAAGCAGGACAAATTTAGTTCTTCTGCTTGACCACTCTTCAAATACTTGGGATACTAAGTTGTTAAATGACTTGGAAAGATAAGTATCTTGAGCATTGTGACTCTGCTAAATCTTCCTTTCATATGAGTCTTCAATTCCCATCTGGGGATGCTCTTCTCCATCTTTCCATGCTCCAGGAGCTTCTTCCTCCTTCACTTTAGCTCTGGAACTCAGACATCATCATTGTTATCATCTTCATCGGTCCCCTTGGACCCTGGTACTCTCCTTTCCTCTCATTGACGGATGGAGAGCAGAGAGCTTCCAGAACCTCCATTTAAGGAGGGCTCCCAGATCCTCAATCTCTTCATTTCCCATAATCCTATGGACTTTCCCATTTTATTTAGCAACAAACATTTCCCCTGTATCCCCATCCCTCTTTTCTGTTTCTTTTTATTTGTTGTCCCCCCCCCCATTAGATTGTAAATATCTTGAGGGCAGGGGCTATCTTTTTCCTCTCTTTGTTATCTTCAAGGCTAAGTTCAGTACAGGGTACATAGTAAATCCATTATGTTGATTAACTGATCAAGTCTTCAGGATAAATATCCCAAGGTTCTTTCAACTGATTCTCTTATGGCATGAACTCAAGAGCTTTTATCACCCTTCTTTGTCACTTCTCAGTTTGTGGGCACAATGGGATATTTCTCTAGTCGTGATCTAAGTAAGGAAGTTAGTTAGAAAGTGCTATCACTCCCATAGCATTAGACACTGTGCTCGTCTCTATGTAAACAAAGAATATATTAGATTTCTTGGCTACCATGTCATGCTACAAAATTTTCATATGGAAATTACAGTATACTAAAATCCATATCTTTTCATATAAACTACTCTCTAACCTTAGCTTCCCTATCTTTTCCTTGTTAAATTGAAAATTTGCAATCTAAGGAGAGGAATGACCATTTATCTATATTAAGTTTCATGTTACATTTAGCCCAATGTTATAGCATGTCAACCAAAAATTAACAAACATTTATTAAGTACCTTCTATGCACTTCTATGCGGTGCTAAGTGCTGGAAATACAAAAAAGAGGCAAAAGCAAGATTTTTTTTTTGGAATCATAACTTTCTCATCCAGTATATTAGCTATCCCTTCAAACTTTGTGTCAACTGCATAACTGAAAAATCCATCTCATTATCTAAGTCACCACTGAAAGTGTTCAATGGCACAGAACCAACCACAGATTCCTGAAGCACTCCACTGGAGACTTCTTGCCAAGTTGATATAAAATCATTACTGCCTGATTACTCTTGAAGTCCAGCCATTCAACCAGCTCTAAATGTACCTAATTGTGTTATTGTCTAGTGCACATCTCTTCTTATCTTTCCCACAGGGACAGAATTAGAGATTTTGTCAAATGTTCTCCTAGAATCTAGGTCAATTATACCTATGGTAACTAATGGAAAGAAGTAGTGGATTGGAAGGCGAAGGAACTGGGTTCAGATCCCAGGTCTCTTGCTTAATAGCTACATGAACTTGGGCCAATCCCTTCACCTCTCTGTGCATCAGTCTCCTTATCTCTAAAATTCAGGTAGGAGGGGGGAAGTTGGAGCATTTCTAAGGTCCCTTTGGAGTCTAAATACTATAATGGTAATCCAGTGATTCTGCCCATCAATATCAACCAATGGAATTAACTTCTGCTTTTCAGAAATACTCTCCCCCTCTCTTTTAAGGACTGTCTATTGACTCCTACACTTTTTGCCAGATGTAGCTAAAGTTCCCCCCACTCCCAAACCACTCCCCCCTCCCCCGCCCTCCTCCATCCTTTACCTCCTGCCCTGAGGGGAGGAACAGATCACATAAACCCACAGGTAGAAGTATATCTGATCTGATTGGGCTCCACCTCTGTCCTTTTTCCTGCTACAACTCTTGGGGTACAAGACTGCCTAGGTGAGCTCCCTTATGGCCCTGGAGGTTTCTTGTTGTGTCTGATGTCTTCTCATCACAGAGTTGCTTTACACCTGATATACTGGGATTTCTTGACAGGTGTGATATGGAAAAGGCCTCCTTGTCACTGATGATAATAAGGCTCATCACTGTCTGTCAGCCGCTCAACAATTGATGTCAGAGGATGACTGGCAGCTTTCACACTAGCTCAGAGCCTAGAGCAGGCTGCTGAAATTGCAAAACCTCCCTGGGAAAGCAATTTCTGATAGACTCAACAAGGGTTAACGCTCGAAATCCACACTCCTTAGCAATCTCTGGGCTTCATATGGAGAGGAGGGGGTGGGCTGGGGGTGGAAGATGTGTCATATTCAGACACATATCTATAGCAAGATGGTAGAGAAACAATTTTAAACCTTATTGTTCCCATTTCTGGTTTGCATACTAATATTCTTTGGGATTACTTATCCTGATTTTGGCATCTATCAAATGTAACAAAGAATGGGAGGGAGAAATCTGAGTCTAGTAGCAAATACACACTGGATGGTATGGGACTGTTTTTCTCAGTCTCAGTTTTTGCATCTATAAAATGGGGATAATAACACCTTTTTATCATAGGGTTGTTGTGATGTAATTGATAAAGCTCTCTGCAAACCATAAAACACTATGTAGATGTTAGTTATTATTAGCCTTCCTAGATGACGGGAGAGAGAATAGAATTGCTGATTTCTCAACATTGCTTCTACTCTAACAATGACATCATTTCCCCACCATTGGGAAGCATTTTTATAGGCTCTTCAAATTGGGGAATGACTGGACAAATTGTGGTCTGTGATAGTAACAGTATCATAGTATCATAAGAAAAATGAATGTAAAGAATATGAGAAACTAAGAAAGATTTATGACAACAAACAATTAAAGCCTCTCACTGGAGATACAAAAATAAAAAAGAAAGCATCCTCTGTCCTCAAGGGACATATATTCTAATTAAGAGCAGGGGTGGTATAAAGAAACATGAAGCATACATATGATAATTCAAGAAAGAATAGGGGAAGTAGGAGTCCTCCCCTCTCCCCCCGCCCCCCGGATTTTCTGCATTTCTTCTATTCTCAGCTACATAGATTTTATTTATGCAAGAAATTTTGTATTTAAAATAATTGAAATGATCATTTTTTTTTTGCTCTCATCTTATAATAAAGTTTAAGGTGGGATACTGCTGAATTTACTTCCTTTAAATCTTTTCTCTCTTGTTTCTTTGAAGCTCTTGAACTTTTGTTCTTCCAAATGAACTTTGTTATTATTTTTTTCTAACTCAGTAGCTAAGAATATCAAGAAAAAATCTTTTAAGAGACAGGACTGAACTGATCCTTGAAGGAAGCTGGGGGTTAGAAGAACTCAAGGGAAGAAGGAGAATACATTTCAGGTGGAATTCAGAAGTATTATGCTGAACACTGGAAATGCCCAAGTGAGACCAGTATGGCTGGAACCTCGAGTGTGTGAAGAAAAGGAACATGGAGTATACCAAGGAAGGTAGGTTGGAGCCCGATGGTGAAGGTCTTTGATCACCAAGATGAAGAATTTGTAGTTTCTCTTTGGAGCAAAAGGGAACCCACTGAAGATTCTTAAACCAGAAGATGACATTGCTAGACTTGTGCTTTAAAAGAATTAGTTGGACAGCTGTATGGAGGATGGATTAGAGAAAGGAAAGACTGGAGGCCAGGAGGCTATTGGGAGTAATTCACAGGAAAGGTAATGAGGACTTCCACTCTCATGGTAGTTATAAGAGAAAGGAAAAGGGGACAGATGTGAAATATGGTTTGACAGGAAAATCAACAAGATTTAACAGCTAATGAGATATGGAGAGGGGAGATGGAATATACAGGCTAACTATAAAAATGCAAATGAAGACATAGCTAAAAAGTAATAAAATTGAGGATCAGTACAATGCCTAATGGTGATTCCTAATGACTAATCATGGATTTATAGATCTAGAAGAGAAGTCAAAGGCCATTTACTTCAATATCTTCATTTTGCAGATGAGAAAACTGAGGTTTAGTGACATTTAAGTTATTTGTCTAAAGTTCTACAGGAAGGTTTGAACCATAGTGTTGTGACTCTCAATCCATCACTCCCTCCCCAATACCACTCTGTCTCCTTTCTTTTCTTTTCTTTTCTTTTTAGGGGGGGATTTATTTTATTTTCAGAAAGGACTTTTATACTTTTTTGTAATTTAAAAAAAAACTTAAGTACAAAATGAGAAAAGAAAAAAATTGCTATACACACAGCAGATTGTAAGAAAGAATTCAACATGATAATAAATTTTCAAGAAAACCTGTATAATAGCTATTATACATTGTTATGTGTATAAAAGCTACCCAGCTTTTCTTTGCTTCCTATTAAGTTTTCTTTTGTTCTCTCCTATATACTTTTTATTTTACGATTCCCTTCTCCCTATCCCTACCACTTTAAAGAAGGCTACAATTTAGCATGGAGATATACATAGATATCTACAAACATATGCATATATAGATACATTTATACTCATGCACATATATGTAAAACTGTACCATGCTTATTTCCACCTGTCACCTCCTTTTCGGTGCTTTCACCTCCTTTCCTGAGAAGTCAGGGAGGGTGTGATCATCTCCCCTTGGGGACTCTGATCTTCCTGAGGAGTCAGGGATGGCATGACCACCTGTATTCTAAAACAAAAGAAAGCGGGAGATATAATGGGTTGAGGCTTGAGTTGATGTACTGAGGTCCCAAGCACCTGAGGCTAAATAGTAATTGGACTATATTAATATATATACTTGGAGAAAGAATGGCCCATACCCACTGTGCCAGCCCCCTTTATATCTTTTTCCCCTTGTTTCTTTGAAGTTCCTGACCTTTTGTTCTTCCAAATAAACTTTGTTATTATTTTTCAACTCAGTAAAAAATATTTTTTTAGTAATTTAATTGGGTTGACATTGAGTAAATAGATTAGTTATGTAAGATTGTCATTTAAATGAACAATAAATATTACTTCAATTATTTAGATCTAAGTTTATTCACATAAAAAGTATTTTATGTTTATATTCATGTTCATTTAGCTCCTTATTCTTTTTTGGCAATTATACACTCAGGTATTTTATACTTTCAAATTATTTTAAATGGTCTATAACAATAGTGAATAATATTTTTGACACATTGTCTGCTTTTCTAATTTTCACTTTTGGTTAAATATATTTTAACTTTAACTTTGCCTGAGATTATGATTACTATCCCAGTTTTTCCTATTAAATTCTGTGCCTGCTATTTATCTTTGTATCTGTCAATTTTATAATTTCCTCCTTTATTTTCCAGAGAAAGAACTGATAAATAAATGTATCTATAGAATGAATTTGTGAGTATGTGTGTATATGTTTGTGTGTTTGTGTATGCATGTAATGATACACATCGCTAGGGCATAGTGGAAGGAAGGAAGAAAAAAGGGGACAAAAAGAAAGTGACATGATAATTTGATCATATATCTAAAAGGAATAGAAAGTTGCACATAATAGATTTGCTATAATCTTTTTTTCTATTCTATGATGTTGTTTTACTTCTTAAGTCCAGAATAAAATAAATATATATGTAAAAAAAGAAATGGTAAATTATAGAAGTGAAAAGTTACATTGTGGTCAACAATGAGTGCTATATTAAAATGATTTTTAATGCAAAGGTGTTATAAGTAAAAGGTTATTTAATAGAAAATGATTGATGAATCAAATTCATTGCTGAACAAAACATTACCAAGAAAATTCTCTTAAAGGTTTCATAAAGGTGGCAGGGGTCCACTTTGAGGCTCATAACAAGTTTCTGTGTAAAGAAAAACAGGCTTATGGCCAGTCATTGAAGGAAAGCTGATTTTGGATCATAGATAGCAATCTGTCACTTCTGGTGTCATCCTGACCTCTGTCATGTGAATTATTGCTCTGGCAGTTTTCACCCCAGCTCATTCTTGATTCGTTATATCCAATGAATTCCTCTTTTCACTATCTAGTCTATCATCCATGCTTTGAGGCAGTTCTAATTGTGAGGAAAGCTTTCCTTACATTGAGATGAACCTTTCCTCACTAAATTCTACCCTTTGCTTCTGGGGCCATGCCAAAGCAAATCTTTTACCTCTTCCACATGATAGTCCTTCAAATAATCTGAGATAGAACACCATTATCCCTCATCACTTCTTGAAAACGTACAAAACGTCACTCTATTGTTGTTCGATTATATCCAATTCTTTGTGACCTCATTTGGGATTTCCTTGACAAAAAGAGTGGAGTGGTTTGCCATTTCATTCTCCAGCTCATTTTACAGATGAGGAACTGAATTAGACAAGGTTAAGTGACTTGCCCAGGAGGGTCTGAATTCAAGTTTTCCAGATTCCTCTAACCACTGGACCACCTTGCTGTCTGGAATCACCACTTTACTAATATGCTTTTGTCCCAGACTCATGAATTTCAATCCATTCAGGGTTATAGATCTAGTAGGGACCACAGAGATTGTTTAGTCTAATCTCTCATTTTCAGATGAGGAAATGGAACTAGAGAAGATAAGCTCCTGAAGAACCTTAGTGAATATCAGGGGACACATTTGATTCCTCAAAGCTCTCATTTGATGGACTTTGCATCCAATATCCTTTTTATTATTCTGTATAAAAATTCTACATCCCTCCCAAAATGCCCTTTCAAACATGGGAGAACCAAACTTTGCAATGCTAATGACATCCTTAAGTTGGAAAAGTTAAATTCCTATGTGATGACCATGTATTTAAAATCAGCCGGAGTCAGGAATTCAGGTTAAGGGAAAAACCTTCAATCTTTATTCTCAGTAGAGGTGAAGAAGGATTGCAATAACAATATGGGCAGCTGTGACAGGAAGCCAGCTAGCAGAGGTGAAGGGGAATTGCAGGTGAAAGGGGGATGAGAGGTGAAGGGGGGTCATGATAGCAATGTGAGCAGCCCTGACAAGACACCAGCTAGCAGTCTCTCTTTCCCCTTCCCTTTCCACTCCCCTGACTCCACCCACCAAAATAGGCATTTCCTATACAACACATCAGGATTTGCACAAAGAGTGGGCAGGGGTCATTCTTTCTCCAAGCTTATATATTAATAGAGTATGGTCCAATTACTATTTAGCTTCACGTGCTTGGGACCTCAGTGCATCAACTCAAGCTTCAGCCCATTACATCTCCCTCTTTCTTTTGTTTTAGAACACAGGTGGCTCATGTCATCCCTGACTCCTCAGGGAGGTCAGAGTCCCCAAGGGGAGGTAATCACACCCTCCCTGATTTCTCAGGAAAGGAAATGAAGGCACCAAAAAGGAGGTGATCACGACCCCCCGACTTCTCAGGAAGGGAGGTGAAAGCACTAAAAAGGAGATAATCACGCCCTCCCTGACATCTCAGGAAGGGAGATGAAAAACACCAAATGGAAGTGGGGGTTGCTAGCAGGTTTCTGGGCTGAAGGGTCTTATTATGCACAAACCCATCAGCATGGGAGGTATTACACAAGCACATAACAATAACGCAGAGGCTATTAGTGATGACCCTCCCCACAGTCAGTGCAGGCTTGATGTGGTGTAACAAACATGAATTATAAGTAACGTATAACAAACAATATAAATCAACATGGTGTTATAAAAGATTGCCAGAAGTCCTAGAAGGAGAGCATGTAAACAGCAGTCACACATACGCCTTCTTCAGCAGCCAAGACATAGTCCAAAACCAATCTATTGTCCATTGCTTCACATATCAGGGAATCCAATGATCACCCCAAGTTTTTGAAGTCTTGCAAAAGTATTTTTATGTGTTAGGGAATCCAATGATTCCAGCAGATTTTGAAGTCCTGTAACAGTCTTATCATTTCTCAAAGAATCCAATGATTCCTGAGGGTTTTCAGATCCTACAACAATCTTATCATGTCTCAGGGAATCCAATGATTCCTGAGAGTTTTGAAGTCCTACAACAATCTTATGTCTCAGAGAATCTATTGATTCCTGAGGGTTTTCAAGTCCAACAATTTTCTATGTCCATGAGTCAAATGCCATAACTGCCATGCTTAATGGTGAGCACAATCAGCAACAGAACCACCCAGTATTTCTTGGGTCTTCTCCTTCGTTTCAAGGGTCTGCTCCATTTCTCTGCAATGGACAAGGCGAATACAGCTCATTGGCACCCATCTGATTCCTTCTCCTCCTGTAAAAATACAAACCCTCTTCCCCCAGCAGTTAACCTATCTAATTCCCTTCTATTCATCACTTTCTGGGTCTCTCCACATCACCTGGCGATTATCTAAAGATAGTGGAGCTGTTTGCACTGGACACTGCCCTGTTGTGTTAAAAGGCCTGTAACCTCCCCAACTGTATCCTGATTGCTTTTCTGTTGGTTGATGACATCAGAGTCCTGAATTTCTAAAGACTCTCTGGGTGTAACCTCAGTTGCTGTCATGCCCCACCTATCTTTTGATTGATACCTTGGAGTTGGGCCCTGCCTCTCATTTCTCGGGGTCAGTCTACATTCAGAGGCCCAGTGAAAGCCTCGGTTACATTTTGGACATGGGGTTTGGGGTTTTATTCTCTCACCCTGTCTTCTCACTCTATCTCCATATCTACAATGAGCTCTCAAATGTCCAACTTTTCCACACCGAAAGCATCTATGAGTTTCTCTAGAATTCTTTTGCCAAGAAGGACCCTGTCTTTCCATATTCAACATAGTTTGGGTATAATAAGCATCTGTGCCCACTGTGGCAAAGCACCTTATGAGCTCCTCTAAAGGAGCATCCTTGTGCAGTCCTAGTATAATTCTTCTGCAAGCCTCATTAGCATTTTCCTTAGCAAGTTGCCTTATCAAAATGTCTGTTAGTTCTTATGATAGCTGAGGGCCAGCATCCAGGGCTTCTCCTTACTCCCCAAGGTAAAGTGGGCCCAAAGTGGAGAAACTCAGAGCAGAGCAAAGGGAGAGAAACTCATGGTAAAAGGTAAAAATCCCGACCAGTTGGTGGACAGATCAGTCTGGGTGCTGCGCAGCAACCCAGAGGTAAGCCCCCCTGTGAGACCCTTGAGTCATAAACTCTGGAGGGGTGTCTGGACAGGAGCCTGTGAGGCCTGGAGTCTTAAACTCTGGGTTTCTGGACAGGATAGACTTGGCTAGGCCTTCTAGGGTGACTGGAGTCAATTGGCAACAATTGGAATGTTTGGGTGTTTTGGAATTTCGATTCCATCCAAATTCAATGGGTGTGGCCCAGTCCCAGCCAGCCCTCATGATCAGAAAGTACTGATAGATAGTCCCTTGGGAGATAATTTAAGTAATTGGAACAAACTGCCAAAATATATAAGGAAAAAGCAAGGAAAAAGAAAAAGATGATAAGGTATTGCTGTTTTGTCTGGGGTGACAAAGATATTGGGGAAGGCCCTATTGAAGACTGGGGTGCCAAAGACTGAATTTGTACCTGAAAGAGAAGGAAAGGATTTAATTCCATCAGCCCCTCCAAAGGCCCTTGGGGCCGGGAGGAGAACTTGAGTCTATTTTGAATTCTCTCTTCTCACTGGAGGAGAGGGGACTAATTAGAGGTGAAGCTATGAAAGAGTGGGACAGGAGAAACCCTCCAGCTGCAGGAGTAGTTTCAGCTGACCAGAAATACCGTTAGCAGATCCCAATTGGAAGCACAATCACCCTGTACATGGGGAAGTCTGTGGGATCGAGAGAGTGAAGACGGTGGCTTCTTTCCTTTCCCTCCCACGTGTCCTGACCTGCAGTAGGGCCACGTGGGATGAAGGGAAAGAAACTGCTATTTAGTGAAATTCATTATTTTAAATAGGATGGAGAAAGTGGTTTTATATTATTGGGAATTTAAAGCTGTGTTTGGGATTTTAAGTTAAAATATAGCTTATTAAAACAAAATGCTGGTAGTTGACCTTTAGGGGAGATTGGGGTTACTTAGATGGTGTGTTGTTTTCTAGAGGTATTGGGTAATTTGTAACTGAGTTATGCCTTTAAAAATGTCATCTCTGTTGGGCATGTATAAGTTTTATGAAATTTGGTTCAGTTATTTGCGAACCTTGAAGTTTAAAGTTAAAATTTTTTTTTCTTTTCTTCTTTGACTTAAAGATGAGTTACAAGAAAGATTGATTTGCAAAAGCAATTAGTAGTTTAAATGGAGCATCTAGTATTGGTTTGGGAGTGTTTAACATATGTCAGAGAAGGTTTAAGCAAATAAGCTTTGGAAGGAGAAAGATGGGACAGGAAGAGATGGTGTGAGAGAAAAAGAGGGGAAAATAGCTCTCTAGAAATGGGAAAGAAAAAGGCACAATTCCCTAGTGAATCTGAGTGGGCGGGGGCCATTCTTTCTCCAAACATATATATTAATAGAGTATGGTCCAATTACTATTTAGCCTCATGTGCTTGGGACCTCAGTGCATCAACTCAAGCCTCAGCCCATTACATCCCTACGAGGAACTAAAACGTCCAGATTTCTCTGATCATGGTCAAGTCAGGATTAAACAAACTCCTAGTCGAGTTATTGCTATTCATTTCATTTCCCCCTCCTCTTGCTTCTCCACCGCCCTTAGGAAAGACTTCTTTGTACTTAACAACACCAGAAATTAGAAACCTATCTCATTTCCCTTACTAGAATGAGCCTGACTTCATCTTTAAATCTCACTCCCTCCTTCAGTATCTAGTATATACAACTGATACCTCTTAAATGCTTGTTCAGTTGAATCAAATGTAACATTTGGTTTACAGGATTTGAATAATAGAATCTGAATCATTCTGTCTTGATAAAGAGCTCCTACGAGGCATGAATTGTTCAGGTAATCTCACAAACCATAGGTTATTCCTCCCACTACCAGTGAAATCACATGTTGTTGATAGCCATTTTATCTCTCTTCATAGATGTTTATATATTTGTATATGTTTATATGTTTGCACATATACACATGTTGTTCAGGCATTTTCAGTCATGTTCAATTCTTAATGATGCCATTGGAGATTTTCTTAACAAAGACACTGGAGTGATTTCCATTTCCTTCTCCAGCTCATTTGACAGATGAGAAAATTAAGGCAGAGTTAAGTGACTTGTCCAGGATCACATAGCTAGTATGTGAGCTCAGAAAGGTGAATCTTCCTGACTTCAAGCTTGGCTTTTTATCCACTATACCACCGAGCTGCCCTACATACACATATATGTGAGTGTATATTATTTGTAAATTTTAATATCTTACATATCTTTCTAAAGGGAAAGTCCAGAGTCATATATGTATACACACATGCATATTATATAAAGATATGTGATGTTATCATGTATGGCCCCATAGACACATTTCTGGACTCCCCCTTTGCAATGGGAGCATCATATGGTCCCCACTACGCTTTCCTTCATGTTTCTGGACTCCCCCTTTGCAATGGGAGCATCATATGGTCCCCACTACGCTTTCCTTCATGTTTCTGGACTCCCCCTTTGCAATGGGAGCATCATATGATCCCCACTACGCTTTTCTTCATGTTTCTGGACTCCCCCTTTGCAATGGGAGCATCATATGGTCCCCACAATGCTTTCCTTCATGTTTCTGGACTCCCCCTTTGCAATGGGAGCATCATATGGTCCCCACAACGCTTTCCTTCATGTTTCTGGACTTCCCCCTTGCAATGGGAGCATCATATGGTCCCCACTATGTTTTCCTTAATAGATCTTTCAAGTTCAGAGTCGGATATATTCCACACCCAGCACTGGCTCTATCAGCCTGACATTAGCATGTGGATGTGACAGAAAGCACCACATAACTTTAAGATATACATCACGGCAGCTGATTTTCCAAACTCAATTGAGATGTGGAACAATGCCCAGGTCCCACCTCCCTCCATGTAGACCTGTTTCTCCTTGAGGAGAGAAGGAGGGGCTGGAGAGAAGGCAAGGAGTGGGAGGTGAACAAAGGTGGCTTGGCTCCACATGTAAGCATCAAGCGTCCTCCTCTGGTACCAATTACTGTGATAAATTGAAGGTGACAAGTTATTTTATGACATAAATGCAAATCAGTGCTCACTTCACTGTTATTTTCCAATGCACTGGCATTTTAATGGTCCCCATAAGTTTGCTTCACTTGCAGCAAGTATAGGTCTGGTTGGAGTCAGCGAGCGAATTTATTTTTAGGTGGGGAGTGCAATGAACTGAGCCCACTGGGCTGACTTAGAAAAATGGTCACATCCCCCTCCACAAATTATTCACGAGGCTAGTTAGCATTTTAGCCTTTGTTGGTGAAATAACACAATAAATATAGATTTGCCAGAAGGAAGCATTTCTGCTTCTAAGCCTCGGATCTCTAAATATTTAGCATTTATACGGTATTCTTAGTGATCCAAGACCAACACCTGTCCAACAAAACAATGAGCAAATGTTAATGGGTGGAGCCATTAACTCAGTGTCCCATATAAGGGGATGGGGAGAGCTCTCCTTGAGCGGTGAGTGTTTTCCAGAAGTCTGGAGTTTAGTCCCTATGATACCAGAGGTTGTGACATAATGAGAGGTAAAAGGGGACAAGTAAAATTCAGATCTTACTTGTTATTATTTAAAATTCAATCAACTTCTATTGAGCATCTGCACCATACAAGCCACTAGACTGGCCAGTGGAAATGCTCTGTTACTCTAATGTGTCTGTTGTCTTATTGATACTAATTATTATCAAATAGGGTATTCGATTTGTCAATGAACAAGCATTTGTTAAATACCTACAAAGTGGCAAGCATTAAACTAAGTAATATAAATACAAATATGAAATAGCCCTTGCCTTCAAGGAGTTAATATATACACATATTACATGTTTTTTATACATATCTATATATAATGCATGTGTTCATATATCCATGTGAAATATATTCCAAATCAATCTAATGTAATTTATAGGAGGATGGAAAGACACTTGTGTGTGTGTGTGTGTGTGTGTGTGTGTGTGCATCAAGGAGAGCTCTCCCCATCCCCTTATATGGGACACAGTTAATGGCTCCACTAATATTTGCTCATTGTTTTGTTTGACAGGTGTTGGTCTTGGATCACCAAGAATACCATATAAATGCTAAATATTTAGAGATCCAAGTCTTAGAATATTAGAATATACTTATATTACCATATGTTTTATATATATATATACATATATATATGTATATATATATATGTGTGTGTGTGTGTGTGTGTTCATTTATCCATATGAGATATATTCCAAATCAATCTAAGGTAATTCATGGGAGGGTGGAAGACATTTAGCTGCTGATGGGCAAAGGTCTCATGGAGATGTTGATCAAAGAAGATGCTTGAGCTGAGCTTTGAAGGAGGCTAGATATTCAAAGAAATAGAAGCTAGGAGGGAATGCACTCTAGGTATGGAGGATAGTCAGTTTAAGGGAATGGAGATGGGGAACCAATGTGTGAAAAGTAATAAATATGTCAATTTGATTGGAACATAGATAGCAGGAAGCTGAGTAAAGTCCAATAAGCCTGGGAAGATAGACTGGAGCCAGGTAATGAAATGAAATCACAGGGGATAAGCCAATCAAACATGATGCTAAGATTTCTAATTTGGAAGAATGGTAGCATGGATGGTTAGAAATAGGGAAGTTGTGAAGGGGTTCTATTTCTGTGATGACTCCTATCCTTCAACAACTCTATGTCCCTTGTAAAGAAAGTAAGCTCATTTAAAAAAAAAAAGAGTTTACCTTTTGAAAAATAGTGTCATAGTAGACTTGCACTGACCAATGGAGTCTGAAAATGCCCTTTTCTACTAAAAGGCTCTGGGTCTGGGCTGCTTCAAACTCAGGGGATCCTGGCTTCTAAAAAGAAAAATCAGCTTCTTTTCTCATTGTCTCTGGCTCTTTAAGACCTGACCCTGATGTTCCAGGGAAAAACCATTTAAAGTTTAGATTTGTCTCATATCTAATCAAAGAGGATCAAAAAAGCACTCATTGTATGATGCTGACTAGGCAAAGGAGAGTCATTTATTTTGTCCACTACTAAATAAATTCTCAAAACACACACGTACACACACTCATAACAGTGCTTTGACAAGGACTGCAAACATGAAAGACTTTAAGTCCTATAATATTCTCCCAAAAGGTCAGTAAATAAAACATAATAGCACGAGTCATTTTGTGGTGTTTTCAAACAGTCATTTCGTCTTTACCTTGGCTCTGGACTTTGCAAACAACGCCTTCTTTGTGTACATCTTCTAGAAAGTCGGGCTTGTCTTGAGCCACTTCCTGGAAGTGGTTATTTTTTTTTTCAAAGAAAGGTATAGTTACAGAAAGTTCTTGCTACCAATCAGGTCTGACTAAAGAAGCCAAGAATTCTGGACTCTACAACTCATGAGGTTGGAATATGGGTATTGAAATCTATCTTATCCTGAAAGAAAGTAGGAGGGGAAGGTGATATGAGAAGGGGGGAGATTGAAGAGAGGACATATTGGAGGAAGGTGGTCAGAAGCAAAACACTTTTGAGGAGGGACAGAGTGAAAGGAGAGAGAGAAGAGCATAAATTTTGGGGGGGTTAGCAGCAGTCATTGTGAAAAGAATTTGGAAGCAAGTTTTTTCTGATAAAGTTCTCATTTCTCAAATGTAGAGGGCACTGAGTTAAATTTATTTTAAAAAAGAGCTATTCCCCAATTGATAAATGATCAAAAGCTATGTTTAATGTCAAGCGGCTATAAAAAGCACGCATACCCTTTGACCTAACAATATCTCTACTAGGCATATATATCAAAAGAGATTTGTTTTAAAGTCAAAGGATCTATATGTACAAAAATATTTTATAGCAGCTCTTTTCTCATGACAAGGAAATCGAGGGGACGCGCACCAATTGGGAAATGACTGAATAAATTGTGATATGGTATTATGATGCGATACTGTTATTCTATAGAAAATGATGATCAGGATGCCCAGAAAAATCTGGAAAGTCCTCCATGGGGTTCATGAAAAGTGAAATGACTATGTACAAAGTAATAGTAATGTCGTGGGATGATCAGTTGTGAATGACTTTGCTATTCTCAGCACTACAGTGATCCAAGATTACTCTGAAGGACTTATGATGAAAAATGCTCTCCATCCCCAGAGAAAGAACTGATTGTGTTTGAATACATATTGAAGCCTACTTTTTTTCCCTTGAAATTTTTAGGGAGAATTTTATGTTTTCTTTCATAAGACATTTATAGAAATGTTTTGCATAACTGTACATGTGCCTTCTCAATGGGGGGTGGGGAGGAGAAGGAAGGGAGAGAATCTGGAATTCAAAGTTTTAAACTGGGAACTGGGAAAATAAGATACTAAAAAGGTGGAGGGGAAAAGAGCTCATGAGGTGGTCTCCAAAGATAAAAATGTCTATCTCAAGATCATTGTTCAGTGACCTATGCTCAGGCAAAGAAACAGGATAGAAGAGGCAGCGAGGGTCCTGAAGTTCAGATTGGGCTTTCCTAGGGGTACATGTACCCTCTACCATGTGTAAGCACTCAACATAGCTGCCAGACAGAAAGGATCAACTCCTTACTCCCCACAGTGAAAGTCTAAGATGTGATCTCACAGAGTCCTCCACACCCTTTGCAGATAGAAAAAGAGACCAGAAAGAGAGAAACAGAAGGCAGAGCCTTTAGTTTTAAAATCACCTGAGCGAGTGGCTCTTCCTCTTAAGGATCCAGCCCTCTCAGAACAGTGTTTTGTCAAGTCTGGATCAGTGATGCTCATGAGTTTCTGCATATACTTTATTTTTTTTTTCAGATTCTGTCATTTCTTTTTTTTTAAATTTAATTTTATTTAATAATAACTTTGTATTGACAGAATCCATGCCAGGGTAATTTTTTGCAACATTATCCCTTGCACTCGCTTATGTTTCGATTTTTCCCCTCCCTCCCTCCACCCCCCCCCCCAAGATGGCAAGCAGTCCTATATATGTTAAATATGTTGCAGTATATCCTAGATACAATACATATTTTCTGCATATACTTTAGCAAGGAGCTGAATTCCCTTTCCCATTCCCTACAAGATTAAAGCACATGATCTCATGGGATTTCTTCTTCTCTGTAAAATGCAATGATAATGGCATCTAACTCAAGTCAAATCAAACAAGAGTTTCCTAAGACCTACTATGTTACAGGTACTGTACTAAGCACAGGGTTCTTATTACATGTGTATCCCTAGGACTTAGAATGGTGGTTGGCATATAGTCAGTGCTTAATAAATACTTGAGGATTGATTTATGTTTGAGTTATGTGCTTATAGAAAAAGTAACTTTTAAAAAAGAAAAGGAAGAAAAAGGAGGAAGGAAAAAAGAAGGAAGGAAGGAAGGAAGGAAGGAAGGAAGGAAGGAAGGAAGGAAGGAAGGAAGGAAGAAGGAAGGAAGGAAGGAAGGAAGGAAGGAAGAAGCAAGGAAGGAAGGAAGGGAGGAAGGAAGGAAGGAAGGAAGGAAGGAAGGGAGGGAGGAGGAAGGAAGGAAGGAGAGAGGGACATATGGAAGGAGAAAGGGAGAGAGGGAGGAAGGAAGGGGAGAAGAAAGAAAGGGAGGGAGGGGGAGAAGAAAGGAAAGGTAAAAAGGAAGGAATGAAGGAGAAAGGGAGGGAAGAAGAGTCATAAAAAGCAAAAATAATCACTCAGGACAGCAATTTCACACCAAAATGCCAACTTGACCTTAGACAATCTCGAAGGGGATTTAAAATCATCACATTTCATTCTCTCATTTTATAGAACACAACATCGAGGAGGGGTTTAGTGACATCTACAAATTCATTTCCAAATCTCCCACTGTTTCCACTGCAGCATGTTATCTCTCAGACCTGAAAGCACCCTTAAAGAACATCTGGTCTAATGACCTCATTTTACCAAGGAGGACACTGGGATGAAAGAAGGGCAGAGCCTTGTTCAAATTTTCATAACCAGTCATCTGTAGATAGGGTACTTGAACCCGGTTCCCCTGACTTTGACTCCAGGGCTCCCAAAGTCAACATATAGTTCTACTCCCTCCATCAGCTGAGTGAGCATCTTTAGCTCTCCTCAGGCTGCTCAAATCCAAAAGGGGTCAGCCCAGAGTGCCACTGCAAAGGGCACCCCCCCACACATAAATGTTAACATTAATAGGCAGCTGATGCTATTAAATACACGATCGAATTAATTGAAAATACAGCTTCAGAGAGACAACTCCTAATTGTTTAAAAGGGCTTTTATTAGGGCATAAAGATAATCACAAAATTAAGTCATTACAAGTAATAATGAAGCAGGTGAGCCTGGGAAGGGGAGGGGGTTAGCGGGGATCTCCAGACTAACAAATGGAGTTCATTCTTAAATGTCACCTTTCCAAGATGGATAGTTTCATCTCCCAAATAAAGCCCCGTTTGTGTCTTTCCTTTTTGAGCACACAGAGCCTATTTGCCTTCTGAATTTTGCTTTGTTTCTCTGTTTTTTTTTTTTTTTTTCTGGGATTGCTTACTGGAAACGCTTGAAGTTTAGTTAATTGTTGTTGTTTGTTTGCTCGGTATTCTTGGATGCTGGCAGAAATCAAGGGTGGCAAAGGTGGCCTGGACAGCAGCTAACCAAGCATTTCCCCGATGCCCAAGAGCTCTCCGTCCTTTGGCCAGAATGAGGCACTTTTTACTGACACACTCTGATTTGAAGGCAAATTCTCCCTTTCCCCAGCCCCCAACTAGGAACCTGACATCTCTTCACATCAAGTATTAATTTTCTTTGTTGGAAATAAATTGGTATGTAAAATATGTGTTACCATGGATGCGAAACCCATGGAGCATATGGGGGGCTCATAGAGTGATCCATTTGAAGGCGCCCAGCTGACATGTTATAGGTTCAGGCAGAGGAGGGGCTGGAAGCCTCCTACATAGCATCTTCTCCCAAGGGAAATGTTTTCTTCCAGAGGAACCAGAGGAAGGCTGAATCATGCTTAGAGATCCTGCCTTTGAGTCAGGGAAGACACACCTTTGACCAATCCAGACTCTGTGACCCTGGTCAAGTCAATCCCCTTAAACCGGGGGTAAGAGTTGTAAACAATTCCCTGTCCACATTGGGAGAGAGAATTTCCTCTATGGGAGTTTCCTAGACACAGGAGAACAGTGAGATGAGTGCTGACTTTGAAGTTGAGAGCTGAATTGGAATCCCAGCTCTGTTACTTATGAAATGTATAGCTTTTCCTCATCTATAAAAAGAGATAATTGAACTTGGGGCAGCTAGTTAGCCCTGAAGTCAGGAGGATCGAGTTCAAATCTGACCTCAGACACTTAATACTTTCTAGTGTGTGACTCTGGGCAAGTCACTTAAGCCCAATTGCCTCAGAAAAAATAAAAAAGAGGTAATTGAACTAGAAGTCATTCTTATCTAGGGGATGTTAGTAAATATTTAACACCTGGCTTTTGGAGGGGGAAAGAAAATGGTAACAGGCATATTTTTTAGGTTAATATATATTATTAACATTTTTTAAATGCTAGGCAATTGAGAAAATAATAAATCAAACTGTTAACATTTGACCATGTCTGAGGTATAAATGATCACAATGAAAATTTAACAATCAGCTCTTGCCAAATTCAAGCCAGCTCTAGTATATTGCTGTTTCTGGATCTGTCTCTATGATCTTCAATCCCTAGTTGGGTCAAATAAATAAATAAAAGGAATACACACCATTAATAAGGTATTGCCAGAAATCAACCAAAACTAGGTGTATCTGGGCTCCAAGTAAGGTCAGACTAAGCTGTTGGTGCATTTACTTTCCCATTTGTGAACTAGAGGACAGCGATAAACTAAAAGAGGTTGAAGATCTTTTCCAAAAGAAGCAGGATAGTATAGTATCCAGCTTCTTAAACTATATGTTGCAGTCCCATATTGGGTCTTGTAACTGAATGTGGGAGTTGTGAAATTATGATTTGTTATCAGCAAACATCTAATTTATATACTGGATATATATATATATGTATATATATACACATATTTATACATACACTATATAAATATAAATATATATATACACACATATATACATATACACTATATAAATATATATATACATAAATATACATACACACACTATATAAATATAAATATATATACACACATATATACATACACACTATATAAATATATATACACACATATATACATACACACTATATAAATATATATATACACAAATATACATACACACACTATATAAATATAAATATATATACACATATATACATACACTATATAAATATAAATATATATATATATATACACAAATATACATACACACACTATATAAATATAAATATATATACACATATAACATACACTATATAAATATAAATATATATATATATATATACACAAATATACATACACACACTATATAAATATAAATATATATACACATATATACATACACTATATAAATATAAATATATATATATATACACAAATATACATACACACACTATATAAATATAAATATATATGTACACATATATACATACACTATATAAATATAAATATATATACACATATAACATACACACTATATAAATATATATATACACAAATATACATACACACACTATATAAATATAAATATATATATACACATATATACATATAAATATATATATACACAAATATACATACACACTATATAAATACAAATATATATGTACACATATATACATACACTGTATAAATATAAATATATATACACAAATATACATACACACTATATAAATATAAATATATTATACACAAATATACATACACACACTATGTAAATATAAATATATATGTACACATATATACATACACTATATAAATATAAATATATATATATACACATATATGCATACACACTATATAAATATATATACACATATATACATACACTATATAAATATAAATATATATATATATACACAAATATACATACACACTATATAAATATAAATATATATGTACACATATATACATACACTGTATAAATATAAATATATATATATACACAAATATACATACACACACTATATAAATATAAATATATACACACATATATGCATACACACTATATAACTATATATATACACAAATATACATACACACACTATATAAATATAAATACATATATACACATATATACATACACTATATAAATATAAATATATATATACACATATATGCATACACACTATATAATATATATATACACAAATATACATACACACTATATAAATATAAATAATATATACACATATTTATACATATACTATATAAATATAAATATATATATACACATATATGCATACACACTATATAAATATATATATACACAAATATACATACACACTATATAAATATAAATATATATATACACACACATATATACACACTATATATATATATATATATATATATAAATATATATACACACACACAAATATACATACACACACTATATAAATATAAATACATATATACATATATACATACACTATATAAATATAAATATATATACACACATATATGCATACACACTATATAAATATATATATACACAAATATACATACACACACTATATAAATATAAATATATATATACACACATATATGCATACACACTATATAAATATATATATACACAAATATACATACACACACTATATAAATAAATATATATATACACATATATACACACACTATATAAATATAAATATATATATACACACATATGCATACACACTATATAAATATATATATACACAAATATACATACACACACTATATAAATATAAATATATATATACACACATATATGCATACACACTATATAAATATATATATACACAAATATACATACACACACTATATAAATATAAATACATATATACACATATATACACACACTATATAAATATAAATATATATATACACACATATATGCATACACACTATATATATATATATATATATATATATATATATATACACAAATATACATACACACACTATATAAATATAAATATATATATACACATATATACATACTATATATATATATATATCCAGGGATACATAAAAATTTCTTGACTGAAAGGGGGTTGCAAACAGAAAAAGTTTAAGAAACCTTGGGATAGTAGACAGAGGGCCAGAATTCATGTTGAGAAAATTTGAGTTCACATCCTGCCTCCATGAATACCTTACTTAACCTTTCGGTGCCTCAGAGCTGAGATCTAAAATTATCAATGAAAGGGGAGTTGCCAATCTGCCTGGGTGGGGAGAATTTTCATATCAGGAGTCCTCTGAACTGATGAAATGAAAGATTAAAATCCAAGACTTTTAGGATTGCTGCTTAGGGGTGAACTGTCCGAGGCGCCTCCCCACTCTGAGGTTCTAGGGTCCCATCCTCCCAGAAGGCAGTTTGCCCTGTCAGCTATGACATAATCTGCCTGCTTTGGGGCTTTTCTGAGGAATAATTGGTTGGAAGCAGCAATCAGTCAATCAACAAGTATTTATTAAACACCTAGAGTGTGGTAGGCGCTGGGAATACAAGAGCACAGAATGAAGCCATCCCCACTCACAATCAGTTTATGGGCTAATATAATGAGCTCCTAGAAAGCTACATGACAAGCTGCTCTGGCGAGCTAGTCCGAACCTGCCAACAAGATGTCGGAGGCACGGGGCCAGTTGTCTTTGCAAAAACTGGCAGAGAAAGTCAACAGCAAAAAGCCAATCGGGGGAGAGCTGGGCATTAATTGAGTGTCTTCACTAAGTGTTCCTATTTTCATTGCCTATGGGGAAAGATTTTTGGAGGGTAGGATGACAGCAGAAGTGACCCAGGAGAAGCCAGAGTAACTTAGCAACCTTCATAGCCTCGGGAGGCCTTCTTCTCATTATTACTCCCAGAAAATAGCATTTCAGATCCACAAGGTGAAGAAAAGGGCCCATTTTCCCCTCTGAGACCTTGCCTGATATTGAGGGGATGCCTTGACCTTTTTTGAAAAGTTAATTTTCTCCACTTAATCAGTCATTTGTGTCAATGCCACGAGTGGTCAGAAAAGGGGCACAGGAGTTTCATTGTGAGAGGGAGTATTATGATGCAATCAAGGGGAAATAACCCAGCGCCTGCTCCCGGGGAGGATGCTTGGCTAGTCTATTCCGTCTTTCTAGGTTCAGTCTGGGAATCTAGAAATGTTTATTTAGGTCTGGTCCCTAAAGATCTGATAGTCACAAAAATAAAGAGGGAAGAATCCATCAAAGACAGCAAGTCCAGATCTATCTGGCAGATGAGGAAACTGAGTCAGAAAAGCATAATAGCTTGCCCAAGGTCACACAGCTAAGAAATAATTGAGTTATAGAAGAGAGTGGGAGTGCTGCCCTAAACTCCGACAATGGACTTTTTCTGACTCATGCTGAAGCTTCCTGGGAATCCTCTGTGGCCCCAGAGGATGTGTAGAATTCCATGACTCAGCCCATGGTGGGCAAATATTTTTGTTTGAGCCAGGCAGCAAGAGCCCTTGGTTCTCTACACCCCACTTAGCAGGACAACTCCATACTGAGCCAGTCACTGTTTTTCCCAAGTTCTTTGGGGAATTGAGATCTCTCTCTTTCTCTCCATCTCCATCTCCATCTCCATCTCCATCTCCATCTCCATCTCTGTGTCTCTGTCTCTGTCTCTGTTTCTCTCTCTCTCTCTAATCTTTGTCTCTCTCCTCCCCTCTTCCTCTTCCTCTCTCTTTGTCATTCTGTTTCTATCTCTATCTCTCTGTTTCTGTCTCTCCATCTGTCTCTCTCTCTCTCTCTCTCTCTCTCTCTCTCTCTCTCTCTCTCTCACACACACACACACACACACACACACACACATATATACACACAATATTTTGACTATTGTGGCTATTTTAATTGCTGTCCTAATATTTACAAAAAGGAACCTCCAAATATAAATCAATTCCAATCCTCTCTCAGATATTTACTAGTTATACCTGGGCAAGTCACTTAACACTTTCTGCCTCAGTTTCTCCATCTGTAAAATAGAGAAACAGCAAACTTTATTGTTGTTGCTCAGACATAACCAACACTTTATGATCATTTGGAGCTTATTTTTTTTTGGCAAAAACTCAGTGTCCAATCTTCTACAAGGAGCCTTTTCCAATCTTCCTTAACCTTAGTGCCTTACCGCTAATACTCTTCCAATTTATCCTGCCTCCCTCTTCTTTGTACCTAGTTTGTTCATGATCTCCTCGGAGAATTAGTTCCTCCAGATTGTTGCCTTTCTTTAATTCTTAGCACTAGCATAGTGCCTGTCACACAATAGGGGCTTAATAAATACCAGTTAACTGACTGACTTAGTGAGGAACAGAGAAAATGCCAATTTTTCTGACTACAGAAAGTAGGAAATAGTCTAACATGAAATAAGCTTGGAAAGATAGTTGACTAGATAGTGAAACCTTTAATGGCCAAACAGAAGAATATGATCTGAAAGGTAATTGAGACCCACTGGAGTCTTTTGAAAAGAGGAGCGACATGTTCAGATCTGTACTGGAAATGAAAATTCAAGCAATAACGAGGTTCTCCCTTCCACCTATCAGATCGGCAAATGTGACAAAAGAGGAAAATGACGAATGTTGGAGGGGATTCGGGAAAAGTCACTTCAATGTACTGTTGGTGCAGCTGTGAATTGGTCCAGCCATTCTGGAAAGCAATTTGGAATGGCGCCCTAAAAGCTATTAAATTGTTCATATCTTGTGACCCAGTTATACCATTACTAGACATATATATGCACACACATATTCCCACAGAAATCAAACAAAGAGGAAAAGAATTTACTTGCACAGAAGTGTTTATAGCTATTTTTCATAGACAAAAATAGAAACAAAAGGATTGTTCTATTGCAGAATGGTTAAACAAATTATGATATATAAATATAATGTAAATATTATTATAGAAATTAAACAATCTCAGAAAAAACTGAGAAGACATCTATGAATTGATAGAAAGTAGAATGAGCAAAATAAGGGGAACAATTTCTACATTGATAATATTACAGAGAAAAGACAACTTAAAAAAAAACTTTAAAAATCTGATCAATACTGTGGTAAATAATGAGTTGAGAGAACTGAAAATGAAACACAAAGCCCATCTCCTACCAGAAAAGGTGAGACTTGAAATACAGAATGAAATATCTGTTTTTGGACAAGGCAAATGCATATCTTATATGAAGATTTGTTTTTATTGTTCAATTGGGAAGAGGATGGTAGGAGGGAGAGAGAATAAATGCTTGTATAAATAAAATGGTACTTGAAGTTTTTTTAATAGAATGGTAATGCTCAAGAGAAAAAGAAAAGTTCAGATGAGAGGTGAGTTTAGAAGGAAAGATGAGGAATTTTGTTTAAGAAATGTTGAGTATGAATTATCCACTCTGCTAGGGCTAAATATATAAAATTGATTGTCATCCTCTCCAGATATCCAGCTGTCACATGAGCCATCTCACTATATACCTGCTCTACCCACCCCCTCCTACTATCACAACCTCTTCCTCCACATCTCCTCCAGCACCTTCCACATCGGACCCCAAAACTGGACTTTAATTCACGTCCCGTTCTTGAGGAAGCCAATCAATTCATGTTTGGAACTGTCACCTCAGGACCCAACCCAGTCAATTGAGTTTGTGACAACTAGCCTGTTCAGGTCCCTATATTTATCTATTGACTGTGCCCACCCACAAATTCATGCTCCAGGTTTGAAAGTCAGCCATCCAGCTCATTCACAACTGGTTCTACCAAGAATACAATTATGATCCTTGGTTATCTCTCACCTATATCTATTATTGTGTTCTTTTAAGATGTAAATTCTTTCAGAGCAAAGTGTCTTTTTTTTTTTTTTAATAATTGCATTCCTGGTGTTTAGCACTGTGTCTGATACATTATCATGTGCACTTAAATTCTTTTTTTCATTTATTTATAGAGATAATTAAAAACCCTTGAGAGCTGATTAAATCACTAAGAGTGGGAAAGACGAATTGTGGTTTGTCCATTCTGGAAGAGGACCAGGACATCAGGAAAGTGATGTCATGAGTTGCAAGTGACTTGGATTTAAGTATAGGAGGGCTGTGAAAAGTCACCAGCCTCATTCTCTCCTCCAGAATCATCTGGGCTCAGTGGCAAGACATAGCTATAAATCCGGACAACTAGAAATGGCCCCAGAAAGACCATTTGAAGTCATCCAGCCCATCCTTCTTTGTTTCACAAAGACCCAGGGGAAGGAAGTATCCTTCCCAAGTTCATGGTTAGTTGTCAAGGTAAAACTAGAATCCAAGTTTCCTGATATCTTGGTGTGCTTTCCAGTGTATTATATTTTAAGACATGGTAGCAACCATTAAAGTTCTAGAGAAAGGTAACTAAGTTTATCAAAGAAATGGAGAGATATCATCATAAACATAAACTAATTAAAAAAAAACATCTTGTTGAACTGAAGAGACCCAAGAAAGATTATATGTTTAGAGTATATAATGTAACCTATCATTAAAAAGGATTTGTAAACTAAATCCCAATTACTATGGAACACATTGTTAGACCCACAAAAGAATATTTGCTCTGAAACAAGGAGAGTTAGATCTGCCCTCACTCTCTCTGAGTATTTTTACTTGTTTCTCAATTACGTGATTCCTCACACTTAAAGACCCCCAATGGGAATTCAAAAAACACCTATTAAGCATCAAATATGTACAAATCACAGTGCTAGACCCAATGGATTTCTGTTTTTTAAAAAAGGAAAGTAGTCTCTGCCCTCATGAGGCTTATATTCAATTGAAAAGGAAAGAAAAAACCTTTAATAAATAAATGTGTAAGATAGTTTAAGGAGAGAAAGATCAAAATAACTAGAATAGGAATTCTAAACTTGAAGTTAATTAAGGAATCTGTAAATAAATTTTAGAGGATTTAGGAATTTGGATAAGAAAAGTATGTATACATATATATATATATATTATATATATTTATCTTTCACTAGCCTTTAACTGAAATTTATTGTTTCTTTCCATTTTGGATGTAAATAACCAACCATTATTCAGAGTAGTGGGTCCTTTGCTACCAAAAAAAATCCATGACTAAAATAAATAAATAATAAGTCTGAACTAGAGGAAAAACTAGAGCGGGAAAAAACAAAAGATTTTCCTTAGAAAAGAATTGAACCTTAAGTGAACTTAAGTTTCTAAGAGGTGGTAGAGGAGGGAGTGTCTTCCAATAACAGGGAACAATCTGTGCCCAAACACAACAACAGATGACAAAATTAAAAATTTAGGGGATGGAAAGTAATTTTTCTAGAATGTAGAGTCCATGAAAGAGAAAAATGGCTAATGAGGCTGGAAAGGGAGGCTAGGGTTAGACCAGGAAGGGATTTTGTGAGGAATCGGTATTTTGTCATACAGGCACTGGGGAGCCACCAAAGACTATTGAGCAGGCGAATGACACAGTCAGATTTGTGTCTTAGTAAGATGGTTTTGGCAGCTGGGTGGAAGATGGATTGAAGAGGTGAGAAATTTTCCAGCATCTCCTTCTTTATGAAGCCCCAAAGTGACCTTTACCTGGCAGGCACTCAATAAATATCCCCTGATTAGTTCATGCTCCTTTCAGAAAAAATATAGCAGAAAAGAGAAGGTAGATATGAACAGCACAGTGCTTCTTAACATCCATCTAAGGTTCATGAAGGGCAATGGGAAGCCTTTTGAGCATGGAAGGCCTGAGTTCAGGTCCCAGTTGTGACATTTTGTACTAGCTGTTGTGACTGATCAAGTCTCCTAAACTTTCAGAGCTCCAGTGTTCCTAAAACAGGTATGATAGATATCCACAGTTGTAACTTAAGTACCTCATATATTATGTCTATATACTCACACAGATCTCTCTGTCTCTGTCTCTGCCTCTGTCTCTGTCTTTCTGTCTCTTGTCTCTTTCTGTCTCTCTCTCTCTCTCTGTCTCTCTCTCTCTCTGTCTGTCTGTCTCTCTCTGTGAGACAGAGCATTAGTGAGAAAGAATCACACTGAAGAAGAAACAGCATTGGATCTAAAGTGAAAGATTTGGCTGCCAGCCCAGTGTTACCCTACATTCTCTGTGACCCTCTGACTCAGTTTCCATTTCTGTGAAATGAAAGACCTGTATTAGATTATGTCTAAGGGTCCTATTACTTCTAATCCATAGTCCTGCCATTATGAAAATTATATCTTGAATTTTCCACTGGAGATATCCTGCCACAGAGAAAACACATAATCCTGTAAATCAGGAGGCTGAGTAATAATTTTTGCCTCAGCTACTAGTTGGTTCTGTCACCTTCAGCCAAGTCACAATGTCTCTGGACCTCAGTTTCCTTATCTCTTAAAAAGGTGGGTGGTCTTGATGACCTCAAAGGCCTCTTTAAGCCCTAAATCTACCCTCCTGTGCAGAGCTTTAATTAGAAAGTTTTGCATGAAGGGCGAGAAGAATGAAACACACCGGGGGAAGCCAACAGTGTGGCCACGCTAGGGAGAGTCTCACCTAAGGTAAGGCTGGGAAATTCTGGGGAAAACATGAGCCATCTTCCATTGTTAACTTCTTCTTGCTAAAGAGATATCTAGAGCTATAGAGAGTCAGCAGGACTTGTGTTCAAGGCACGCACATATTAGATAGAATAAACCCAAGAGGGTGGGATGGGTCCCCAAAGGGATGACCTGGCTCAGGTTGGAAATAGAGCAAGTCAAAGTCCCCAGCATAGTAGAAGAATTGGGGCCCTGGGTAACCTCTGCATTTCCAGACAAGGCAAGATACACAGCCTAGATAGACAGATAAGACAAAAAAAAGGAGAGAGACAGAGACAGAAACAGAGAGACAGAGATATAGAGACACAGAGAGAAATAGAGAGACACACAGAGAGAGAGAGAGAGAAAGGGAGAAAGAGAAAGAGAGAGAGAGAGAGAGAGAGAGAGAGCTAGAGAGACATAGTGAGTAAAAAGATAACCAGATAGGTAAGTAGGAGATAAATAAGATAGGTAGGCAGTATTTAGATAACTAGAGAGATCTAGTAGGTCAATAGATAACTAGATAGATCTGATAGATACTTATAAACAGATAAATAATACCTATTTGGATGAATGGCTCAACAAATGAATCCACTAAAAGTTGCAGAATGGCTGTGAATCTCCATTGATAGAATAACTTTCCTGATAAGGAGCTCCTTCTACCAATGAAATCTCAGATCTATAACTCTTCTCCAAAAAAAAATCTCCAAAACAAAAAATTAGTTTCTAAGTTTTGTTGTTTTTGCCATTTTGGAAGACTAGAGTCTGTGTCCTCTGGGGCAAAATCTTGATTTCCCCACCCTCTTTATGGCTCTGATCCTGGCAACTCTAAGGCTCATTCCTACTCTAGAGTATGGAGAGGGGATTCTTTTACTCAATAGTAGCTATTCTTCCTATTTAATGCTGCTCATATGACTAACAAAAGCCCCAGAAATTCTCAGTTAATTTCCCTGTGAGTCATGTGGAGGCCCTTTGTCCAGGCATAATGTGCTGCGTGGCCCCTTGGCAAGGCAAGTTCTGTCTGTTTGCCTCAGTGAGCCATGGTGACAGCCCTGACCTCCATCCTCCACTGATCTCCCTCGAACTTCTATCCTTTCCCTCCCCCTGAAGAAAGAAGGGTCGCTCTCTCAGACCCCCACGAAAGCCATTTCAGTCCCCTGAAAATTATCTCTTCCACCAAAATGGGGTGATCTGTGGTGAGCCATGGGTCCTTTCTCACAAAATCCTCCCCCTTCCCTTCCTCCATCCAGCCAGCTTTAATTCAGTGTCCATCTCTTTGTGAATGGGTTGGGGGATTTCGGATCAGTGCCTCCTAAAAAGATATGTGAGGATCAGGAAGGGAGGGGGAGACATCAAGGGCTTTGTCCAGGGTTCTTTTGGATGAACAGAGAGGAGGGTCATTATCTGTTTCCAATGACTGGGGAACTAAGGAGCTCCTGGGATTGAATTAGCAGAGTATTGAAGCAGACTTGGTTCCTGGGGTGAGGGGAGAACAGGGTAGGGTGGGGTACAAGGGCAGCCCGTCACCCTGTTTTCTTTGTGAAGGAGTCTTTTTTTCCAGTGGGGCCCCTTAGCCTCTCATCTCCCTCTCCCCCCTTCCCCTCCCGGCTCTGGTGGCAGCCTAATTCATCTTCCCCTTTAAGTGAATCACAGTTTTAATAAAGCTATTGTATTTGACCACAGGCTTAGCAAATGGTAATAAACCATCATAAGGGAAGATCATTAAGGTTCTCCAATGCCGGCATTCAGTTCCTTCATCTCCAGGGTTCCCAGGTCTTTGATAAGAAGTAAACTCTCTTTCTCTTTTCTTAAAATTAAAATCTAAATAACAGTAAAGTTCACTTTTCATTTGGTTTCCAGTATGTTGCCTGGGAAGCAGGCAGGCGGGGCTTTCTAATTTCCTGTCTCCATTACAAGGGACTAGGGCAATGGATTTTTATGCTTGCAGCGGGCTATCCTAGCTGCGGTCCAGGATGGTTTGTTCATTAGAAGGAGGGAACTGGCTGGGGAAGATGGTGGTCAGAGGAGGGTATCAGAAATGATTATAATTATAGAGATAGATTCATAAAAGACAAGAACAAAATGAGTTCATAGAAAGGGAAAAGCACTGACTAGAAAAAATGACTATAAATATACAGTACAGAAGAGAGAGGACAGGCTCTCTAACAAGGAAATATGGGTTCCTCTCCCACCACTACTACTTCCTACCTATATGACTTTGAACAAGTCACTTTACTCCTATGGCCACGGGTTCCCTAGATGTAAAATGTAAGAGTTGAAATCTTGTTGAAGTCTCTCCAACTTCTGGATCTATGATTTTATGCTTTTGTACAACGCAGAAGCAAATCCCTTCCCCCTTTTGAGTCTTAGTTTCTTCATTTGTAAGGTATAGGGATTGGACTAAATGACCTTTTAGATCCCTTCCAGAACTTATTATTTACATGATCCAGAAGCAAACCAATTCTTCTCTCTATGCTCCCATATATAATACAAAGTCATGCTATTAGATGACATCTAAAGAAGTTTCCAGCTCTAAATCTGCTATTATTACTTACTAATCATATGACTTCTCTTTTCTGGGACTCAGCTTCTTTATTTGTAAAATGGGGACTGGGCTAGATGGCCTCTTAGGTTCCCTCCATTCTGGATCTATAAGTCTATAACCTCTGGATACAGAAGAAAAACAAAAAGGAAACAATTAGTTTGAAGAACATCCAGGGAGATGAAAGGAAGACCACTGGACTAGGCAATCTGCTTTGGGCAGAAGAGACATCTCCAAAGCAGATGTTGAGGATATACAAGACAAAAAACCCTTCTCTTTATCACCATTTCCCCATCAGGGCCAGATGAGTAGAAATTATGGATCTCTAGGACCTCCAGGGAATATCAGAATAGCATTTATATAGCTCTTTAGAATTTGCAATGATCTAAGGAGAGCCATGATGGTTCAATGAAAAGAGCCTTGACTCTCGAGTCAGAGACTTGCTGTCTGCCTGATCCTGGGTGAATGACTTCCTCTCACTGGGTTTCCTCAACTGTAAAATGTTCCCTGAACACCTCTCTGGCTCATTCTATGATCTCATGTGATCCTTACTGCAAGTCAGTAAAGTATTACATACATCTTACACAGGAAGAAATAGAGATTCAGATAGGTCAAGTTCTTATTCAGGTTCACATCATGTTTGAGGCAATATTTTAACCAAGGTCTGTAAAATGACAAGTAACCTACTTGTTTTTCTTGTGTTCTCTATTGGGAGTATGGGGGTGGGATTGTGATGGGAGGGTGAGAAGGCAGATCTTAGATGATTAAAACAAATAAAATATTCAGAAGAAGACATAACAAACAATCCAAACAAAAATAGAAAGATTCATGAGAGGGTAAATCATGCTATTAAAAGATGGCTTATGTAAGTAGCATTGATAGAGATCTGCAAAGAAAAAGGACCAGGAAAGTAATGAAGATGAGGTATAATAGATTTTGAATGACACCCTGAAATATTGTAAAAACTATTGGATAGTATCCATCATACCTTTCTTGCTTCCATATTTAGACGGATCATCAATCTCATCATTGTGGGTGCTCCCATCCCACAATGCAGCTATGACATCTGTCTTTATTGAAGAAATGATGAACTCTGATAACATACTAAGAAAATATTAAGAAATAGAATTAAAATTACAGAAAACTCTATGTGATATACCATAACATGGCCTATATATATATACTGCAATATGTCATGAAAAGTTAAGGAAACCTACCTAGGAGTTAAAGATAAATATGTGTTGATGACGAGGAAATTCATCTTATTCAAATATTATTGAAAATCAAAGAGTTCTAATCAAGGCAATTCTTGGGAAAATCTACGGTTCCTCAAAGATACTTAATATCTTCAATATCCAATGTGATAAAAGGATGGTTTCTCAGTGAAGAATTAAAGAATATGTGGAATATGTAATTGATGTTTTAATGTTATCACAGAAGGTCAAGACATTTCAACAGAACCAATCAGTCAACAGACTAGTAGATCTTAAGGAATTTTTCTTAAAATGTGGAAACATCCTCAATTAATTGGGAAAGATTATGATGTTTTATCCATAAGATTAAGGAAGATGACACAGCACAGGAAACATCTTGCAATTGGCTAAAGAAATCAGATTATTTCTAGGTCCGTGTATAAAAATAATAGTTAATTTGGTGATGAACCAAGCTATCAGAAATCAAGTTTGGGAGCTGAAGTTTCTACTTTGAGAATTGGAGCCTTGACTTTAAGAGAAAATCATTCTTGAGGGAAGGAGGGAGTTTCTCATTCTTCTCCCTTCTCCTATTTATCATGTTGTTATAGAGACTGTACTAATACAAAACAACATATCCAGCCAAGAGTAGAGTTACACATTGAAAACAAAAGATGGATAAACATAGTCATTCAAGGGAGGAGATAGTTTCAAGAAAAGATTTAGAGGCTATAAAATATTAACATGTGTATCATATACATATGCTTCATACTATTGAATTAGATGTTTTAGCCCATTCTTCTCATAGAACCATGTATGCTTGTGAGAAAATGTGCCTCAAGCTTTTTTGTTAATCCATTGCATTATCCATTCTTATTACATCACCTTAGGAAAGCCTTTCTTTTAAAAAAAATTCTAATGGAAGTTACTGGATTTTTTGTTGAGGGGAAACACACTAGTGGGGGCTCATGATAGTATTAAAAAGATAAGGTACCCTGGATTGCCACTAGAATTCTGAGTGGAGTAGTAATTGTCCCTTGGGAGCACTGTATCTTAATTACCAATGCATACTGGGGGAGTGGCTCCAGAGAAGATGCTACATGAGTCAAAATCTTGTGAATTCAATGCCAAATTATGTGATATAAGTGATTGTAGCAAAAGGGGGACATATTGACTATACATATCGTATAGTCAGAATTTTAAATCACAACTTTATTCCAAGTAATTTGCATACCACCATATTCTTTGTATATCTACACATGCAAATGTTTATCTCTTCTGACAGAATGTAAGCTTCTTGGGAAGAGGAGCTTTTTAATTTAACTATTTTTGTCTTTGTAGCTCTGGCATCTAAAATAATGTCTGGCACTCAGCAAACAGTAAATGCAGGCTGATTGATAGATTTATATTTATAAAATACATTACACATATGACATGATTTAATTCCCACAATAACCTTGTGAGGAAGATAGTGCATGTATTATTATACCCGTTTTATATTTACCAGTTGTGTGATCTTTAGTAAAAAGCTTTGCCAATCTTGGGGATCAGTTCCCCCATTCTAATGATTCTATTCTATATAATATAAAGAACATAATTACTGGAACTATAGTTTGGGTTCTTTTTAATTTTTATTTTTTATTAAAGCTTTTTTATTTTCAAAACATATGCATGGATAATTTTTCAACATTAACCCTTGCAAAACCTTATGTTCCAGTTTTCTCCCCTTTATACAATTATCTTGATGCATAAAAAATTCAAATCAAACAGGAAAAAATGAGAAAAAATGCAAGGAAACAATAGCAAAAAGAGTGAAAATGCTACATTATGAATCACACTCAGGAGCTGTAGTTTGGAAGACTAGAGTTTCAACTTGACCTCAGACCCTTAACCCCTAACTTAAACAACTTGTTTTCCTCAGTTTCCTCATTAAGAAAATGAGGATAATAATAGTACCATTTCCCAGGGAAGGTGAAATAGTATTTGTAAGGCATTTTCCAAACCTTAAACTGCTACATAAATCCCAGTTATAATTAACAATATTATTATGACTACTGCTACTATCCCTAAGCTAATATTTAAATAGAACATTCACTCTATACATGTGGCACAAAAGTATTGATTTTCTGCTTCATTCTCTGTTAATTTTCAATGACATCACTGAAGGGATGAAAAGAGTTTTCCTTTCTTTTTAGAGCTAAACTATAGATTTACTGCCCTGTGTCTCCCTCCTGGACAGTATCACTTCCCAGAATCCAAATCACACATTTCTTCAGCAGAAGGGCAGAAAATATTTGACTCTAGTGTGAAGAACCTCAGGGTGTATTAGATTGGGAAGCACATTAAAGATACCCAGCACAAATAGCAGGACCAAGTTCAGCTTTGTACACAGTTTCACATTGTGGTCTGACTTTTTTCTTGAGATTCATCCTGCTTCATACCTAGGTTCTATCTTGTAGCTTTCAATCCCTGAGGAGGCAAGTTCTTTTCTGGTTCCTCTGGATAACCTCCAGGTTTAAGCTGGTTTCGTTGTTTTTCCCTCAAAAGTATCAGGACTTGACCTAAAATGATGACCAAAGAAAAAGAAAGATTTGAATTTATGGATCTTCCTTTTGTTGACTCCAGATTCTTCCTTTTTTTACAAGATTTCACAACAATCTTCAAATGACAGAACCCCTTGTACAACATTCCCAACAATTGTTCATCCAGCCTGTGGTTGAAGACCTCCTAAGAAGGGGAACCAACCAATTTCTAAAGTAGACTACTTTGGGGCAACAAATATCACAAATTTCCTCCTGAATCAAGCCCAAATCTGCCCTCTGAGACTTTCACATATTAGTTCTAATTGTGCTAATTCTGTAGAAGTTGAGGGAAATTATATCTAATACACTCCTGTAATGTAGTAACCTTGCAAACTTCTGCCCTAAGGCCTTGTGCCTTGCTCTACTAAATGAGTCTTTAGACCCAATCACCATTTTTCTAATTAATTTTTTTCAGTTAACATCTATTTATTTTTCAAATATTATTTTCTGTTTGTCACATCCCTCCCTAGTAACAATAAACATAGATAAGTTGAAAATTTATGAAAATATGAAATGAGGGCAGGTACATCCAATTATTTGGGTACTTGCCGGGAAAGGCCATTACTGGCATCAGGGAACAAGGTGGAAACCACATTTTAATTAAGCATAGAGGGTATAAAGACCAAAATTACATGAAAGGAGAGACAAGCAGTGAAAGGAATAAAAAGGCAGAGAATGTAAGAATAGAGGATGAGATGATGAGGGGAGTATGGGGAAGAGGGGAGAAACTGAAAATATCATTCATATAATCATGGATTCAAGTTGGGAGCATGAACCCAATGGGGAAGAAAGAGTGTTGCCAGGCAGCAAATTGTGGCATCTCATTTTATGGGGGTTTTTTGGGAGGAGAAGGGAATAATTGTTATCTTTTCCTCCTTGAGATTAGTTCATTAACATATACAAATCAAGAGGCAGAGCCAACATGGTGAAGAAAAGGCAAAATGGGGAAATGGGCAAGCAACAGAAAAAAATTCTGATTATAGAAAGTTACTACAATGACAAGATCAAAACATACACTCAGAAGAAGAAAACAAAGTCAACGTCCCCTTGTCCAAAGCCTGGAAGAAAAACATGAATTAACTGGTCTCAGGACATAGAAGAAATCAAAAAGGATTTTGAAAGTCAAATAAAAGATGTAGAGAAAACATTTGAAGAGAAATGAGAGTGATGCAAGAAAATCATGAAAAAAATGTCAACAGCTTGGTAAAGGAGACCCAAAAATATGAAGAAAATAACATCTTAAAAACATATTAGGTCAAATAGTAAAAGAGGTACAAAAAGCCAATGAGGAGAATACACTGAAAAGCAGAACTGACCAAATGCAAGGAAGATACAAAAGGTTAATGAAGAAAATAATTCCTTAAAAATTAGAATTGAACAAGTGAAAGCTAATAACTTTATAAGAAAGCAAAACCAAATGAATGAAAAAATAGAAGATGATGTGAAATATGTAATTGTAAAAATAAATGGCCTGGAAAATAGATCTAGGAGAAATAATTTGAAAATTATTGGACTACCTGAAAACCATAATAAAAAAGAGCCTAGAAATAATCTTTCAACAAATTATCAAGGAAAACCCCTAATATTCTAGAATCAGAGGATAAAATAGAAATGGAAAGAATCCGCCAATCACTTTCTAAATGAGATCCTCAAATGAAAATCCCTAGGAATATTATAGCCAAATTCCAAAGCTCCCAAATCAAAGAGAAAATATCTCAAGCAATTTCTGTCTTTGCATTCTAGATCACCCACTCCTGTAGCATTCTAGATCAGCTGTTTTCCCCATCTTCACATTCTAGATCAGTTGTTTTCCCTATTTTCACATCCTAGATCACCTGCCCCTATGGCATTTAGGACAGCCATTTTCCATGTCTTCGCATTCTAGATCACCCATTGTCAAAGTCTTAGTGCTCTAGATCACCTGTCTTGTGTCTTCATATTCTAAATAGCCCATTTTTTATGTCTCATCATTCTAGATCACCTGTTTCCCCTGCCTTTGTGTTCTAGATCAGCTATTTTCTGTCTTATCCTTTTAGATCAGCTGTTTTCTCTGCCATCAAGTTCTAGACCACTCATCTCATGTGTCATTCTAGATCAGATGTTCTTCCTGTCTTCACAATCTAGATCTCCCATTTTCAATGTCTTGGTGTTCTAGATTGCCCATCTCTGTGCCATTCTAGATCAGCTGTTTTTTCCTGTCTTCATGTCTTGGATTACCCATTTATACCCAGAAAAATTAAGCATAATTCTTTTGGGGGCAGGGAGGAGAGATGGATATTTTCAATGAAAAAGAGTACTTTCAAGCAGTCTTAATAAAAACATCAGAATTGAAAAGGACATTTTCAAATACATGACTCAAGAAAATCATAAAAAGGTAAACAGGAAAGAATGATCACCAGGGGCTTAATAGGGTTAAATTGTTTACATTCTATGGGAAGATGTTACTTGTTTGTCATAAAAACTTATTCATTATTAGGGCAGTTAGAAGAAGGGCACAGAAAGAATAGAATAAATTTGGAGCAATAGAAGCAAATTTCCCTAATAAAGGTCTCATTTCTCAAACATATAGAGAACAGAATCAAATTTATAAAAATAAAAGTCATCCCCCAGCTGATAAATAAAAAGATATGAACAGTTTTCAACTGAAATAAGCAAAGCTATATATAGCCATATGAAAAAATGTTCTAAATCACTATCTATTAGAGAAATGCAAATTAAAACAATTCTGAGGTATTACCTCATACCTATTAGATTGGTTAATAGGACAGGAAAGAAAAATGACAAATAGCAGAGGGATGTAGGAAAAAGGAAGCATTAATGCACTGTTGGTAGAGTTGTAAACTGATCCAATCATTCTGCAGAGCAATTTGGAACTGTGTCCAAAGGCTTCTAAAGCCATGCATGCCCTGTGACCCTGTATTCCAAAAGAGATTTTAAAAAATGACAAAGGATCTATATGTTCAAAAAAGTATGTATGGCATCTCTTTTCTGAGGGCAAAGAATTGAAAATTGAGAGTATGTCCAGTGATTGAGGAATGGCTAAACAAATTATGGTATGTGATGGTGATGTTATGTTATTGTGCCATATAGTGATGACCAGGATGTTCTCAGAAAAACCTTGAAAAACTTACAGAAGCTGATGCAAAGTGATGTGTACTGTGTATAATTGTAAAATGATCAGTTGTGAATGACTATTCTCATCAATACAACAGTCCAAGACAACCCTGAAACACATGATAAAATATGAGAAATAACTGATGTCTATTTACAGATTGAAGCATATTTTTTATTTTATTTTTCTTAAAGGTTTTTGGGGGGTAGCTATGTTTTTCCCCACAACATGACAAATATGGAAATATGTATTGTGTGACTACACATGTGTAACCTTGATAGAATTGTTTGCAATACTAATGAGGGGATGGGGAGAAGGAAAGGGAGGGAATTTGGAATTCGGAGTTTTTAAAATGAATGTTAAAATTGTTTTTAATGTAATTGGGGAAAAACAATAATTAACAAATAAAATCATGCAACAACCAAAAAAAACATAATGAAATCATTTCAGAGTTGTCAATAAAACTTTAAATTCAAAATTATTCTACACCATTTGGTGTTCTGCTACTCTTATCACAAATGCTTGAAACTGTCCCAATACATGGGCACCCAATGGGTGCCCAATACATAGATAGAGACATATAGATAGGCAGACATATGTATCTCTATACATAGATAGACATATAAATAGATAAATAGACAGATAGATAGTCAGATAGACAAACAGATAGGTAGGCAGACATACAGATAAATAGATAGATAGACAGACCGACAAATAGACAGACATAGACATATAAATAAATACATAGACATATAGATAGATAAATAGATTGACACAGATAGAGATAGACAGACAGATAGATAGATAGATGGACATATAGATAAATAAACATACATATAGATAGACATATAGGTAGATAAATAAACAAATATATAGGCAGAAAGACATACAGATAAATAAATATTAATTTAGATAGATAGACACATAGACAGACCAGCAAATAGACAGATAGATATAAACAGACAGACAGATAGACATGTAGACAGATAAGTGGACAGACAGGTAGATTTAGATCTATAGATAGATTTATGTATTTAAATCTATTTATATCTTTACAAATATAAACACTCATATTTCTCAGGACCTTTTCCTTTCCTTGTTGAGGTATAGACCTTTTGCTGGGTCAGTAGACATTCACAGTCTAGTAGCTTTGAGGGCACAATTCTGACTTGTTTTTTGAGAGTGGCTGTACAAATTCATAACTTCAATGACTTAAAAACATTCCTGCCACATTTCTTTTAGGATTTCTGATTAATCTTATGGATAGGCTTTGCTTTGCTGTAAGGTTTTGTTTGTAGGTAT
Organism: Antechinus flavipes; assembly: GCF_016432865.1. Lineage (NCBI taxonomy): Eukaryota > Metazoa > Chordata > Mammalia > Dasyuromorphia > Dasyuridae > Antechinus > Antechinus flavipes. The sequence goes on from NC_067403.1 coordinate 229,885,511, forward strand.
TTGGGAATTATTCTCTTCTGGGTTTGTATCTTGAGCATCCCTAGCATTGTGATTGCTCTGTTTCTTTTTCTTTGATTGACATATTTTTCCAGTGGCCTGCTCTGAACATCCCAGGGATGCTGGAGTAGCTGAAAGCTCTGAGTGCTCAATTTGGGATTGCAGACCCTCTGGGAATGCTGTCCTGAGTCAGGGATGAAGTCCACTATCCTCTCTGTTGTCCTAGCTTAGAGTTCTGGATTCTGAATCTGTGCTCTTGCTTTCTCCCTCTCTCCCTCAAGAGATCCTGGGTCTGAGATTGAGTCTGTAATCACTGGCTGTTTCTGACCCACTGGCCTGGGTCAGAATTCTAGGTACTAAATCTGGGAGCCTGGCCCAATCCTGTTCCACAGTTCCTGCCCTGATTACTTGTCTGCACATCAAATGTGTGATCTTGGGCTGGAGAAGTGATCCATTGTTACTTCTTCCTTGATTTCCTGGTCATTTCTGTATTCTTCTTAGATCTTTTGTTAGGGAAAGTATAATAGAAATTGGACTGCCATCTTTCTTCTATTCTACCATTTTGGCTCAGTCTTCCTGAATTTCATTTCATGGGGTCCTCAACTTCTACCTCCCCTGTTCACTTCCCTCTTGTCTCCCCTCACTCTTACACTTCTCCGCCTCCTTACTAATCACATTGTCTGCGCCTGGTTTCCCTGCCTCCTTTCCGATGTTAAGAGTTATTAAGAATTTCTTTGAACTTGTCTTTTTGAGTTGTTGTATTTAACACTGAACCCAGAGCATGCAAGAGGGCCTGATTATGTCAGGGACTAAGCCCCTCCTCTTCAGTCCTTTCTAATTCCTTTTATTAAGATTTTCAGTTGCTCTTCAGTCATTTGGGTTTTTGGTTCAGGATTGGGTTTTTTGACTTTGGGGGGATTTCTTGGTTTTGGGTTTGTTTGTTTTTTTTTTTTTTTGGCAAAAATCCTAGAGTAGTTTGCCATTCCCTTATCTAGCTCATTTTACAGATGAGGAAACTGAGGCAAACAGGGTTAAACTTGGGACCCAAAGTCACCTAGCTATTAACTATCTGAGGTCAGATTTGAACTCAGGAAGATAAGTCTTTCTGGCTCCAGACCTGGCACACCATACAAAATAGCGCCACTTATTTTTACTATAAGAAATGTAAACTCCTTGAGGAAAGGGGCTGTCTTTTTCCCATGTATTTACATGGCCAGAACATAGCACAGTACCTGGTCCAAACGAAGTGCTTAATAAATGCTCTGTCATTCTATCTACTTACCTGCCTATCTAATTTTTTCATCATAAATAAATAAATGAGCTTGGAATGGCTTGACCTGTTCTTGACAAAGCCATACCAATTCATTACAATCATCACTTCTGTTTTGAAATGTTTGGGTAGCCATCCTGAAATTCTTCTGGAATTTTAACCAGGAAGTAAAGTCAGCCTCATCAGCTTACACTTTCCAGATTTTGCTCTCTTAACTTGGAGGGGGAAAATGAGGTTTTTTTCTTTCTTTCTTTTAATTTAATAATATTTTTTCAATTACATATAAATACAATTTTCAACATTCATTTTTTGGAAAGATTTTGAGCTTTAAACTTTTCTCTCTTCCTCCTTCTTTTCTCCTTCTTCCCCAAGACAGGAAGGGATCTGATATCGGTTATACATGTGCAATCATGTGAAACATTTCCATATTAGTCATATTGTAAAGGAAGAAACAGAACAAAAGGAAAAAAAACATTAAAAAAATTGAGAAAATTATGCTTTCATCTACATTCAGGCTGCATCAGTTCTTTCTCTGGATTCAGATGGCATTTGGACTTGTCTTGGATCATTGTAGAAGAACTAAATCAATCATAGTTGATCATTGCAACACATTACTGTTACTTTGTACATATTCTCCTGGTTCTGCTCACTTCATTCAGCCTTAATTCATATAAGTCTTCCCAGCTTTTTTCTGAAATCTCCCTGTTCATCTCTTTATTTAGCCAATAGTATTTCATTACAATCATATACAACAATTTGCTCAGTCATTCCCCAATTGATGACATCCCCATAATTTCCAATTCTTTGCTACCACAAAAAGAACTGCTATAAATATTTTTGTAGCTATAGGTCCTTTTCCCTGTTTTACTATCTTTTTGAGATACAGACTCTGTAGTAGCACTGCTGGATCAAAGGATATGAACACTTTAAAGCCTTTTAGACATAATTTCAAATTGTTCTCCGGAATGGTTAGATCAGTTTTCAACTCCACCAACAATGCATTAGTGTCCCAATTTCCCCACAAAAGATGAATTCAAATCCTGACTCAGACATTTACTAGCTTTGTGATCCTGAGAAAACCCTCCCTGACTTTTTCCCCTGAGCCTCAGTTTTCCCATCTGCATGAGAGTTTTGGACTTAATGGCCTCTAAGATTCCTTTAACTCTAAATCTAGATCCTTTTATGAAAATTAGGATGGTGCTCTAGACCTCTGACCCACTCCCATTCTTCATGATTTTTCAAAGTTCAGTAAACTAATTGACTGATTCTTTTAGTCACCTAAGTTATGAGTCATCAGCGCCAGCTGATCCAAACTTCTTTATTGCTGAAAGGAATTCAGAGTTCATCAAGACTTTTATAGGTGAGGCAATTGGGGTCCAGAGGGAGTGATGACTGATCCAGAATCACATTTTTAATAAGTGATTGAGATGGGATTTGAATCTAGATCTTCTGGGACTTCTATCCAATATACCACAGACTGCCAAGTTCTCTCATTATCTCCTCACTTCTTATGAATTTCTGCTTTTCTATTGGTCTTTCTTTTTCCATTTTATCCATTTCAAACATATTTTCCTTGGAAGAGAATACAAATCAAGATCTTCCTTCTGTAATTATCCCAACTATTCTGAGTAGTTGTGTATTCCTTAGTTGTTCTCTTTGGACAAATGCTTTTTTTCTGCTCATCAGAATTCCTTAACTTTTTAACACATCCAGCCCCAGAATTCACAGAGTCTCACTGAATCTCAGAGCTGGGAGGAAACTCAGGGACTCAATAATTAAATTCATGCGTGAACAAAAATTCTCCTTTGAGAGTGGGGACCACTTGGGTTTTGAATGCTTGTAGTATTTCATTTTTTTTTCAGGCATCTATGGCTCTTCCTGACCTTATTTGGGGTTTTCTTGGCAAAGATCCTGGAGTGGTTTGCCATTTCCTTTTTTACAAGTGAGGAAACTGAGGCAAAGAGGACTAAGTGACTTGTTCAGGGTCAAATAGCTAGTAAATGTTTGAGGTCAAATTTGAACTCACAAAGATGAATCTTCCCGACTCTTGGGCCAATGTTCTATCCACTTTGCTACCCAGCTGCCTTGTTTGTCACATAATAAGCACTTGATTAATGTTTGTTAATTAATTTATAAAGGGACACCTATTCCCTTTGCAGCAAAAACAGTCAAGTGTACAATTTCTTTCTTGAATTAAGTCTATCAAGATGCTCACTCAACTTTGTAACAGTTCTAATTGTTAGAAAGTTATTTGGAGTTCCTCTCCTCTACCCCCAACAAGGCTAAAGTTGCCTTTTTGTAACTTCTATCCATGGATCCTATTTCTTCCTCCTGGAACCAAATCAAGTCGAACCAGTCCATGCAAACAAACCCTGTCTTACCATCACTTCTGCTTAATTAGCCTTTAAATTCTAAAAGACAATTCCTATACCCCACTCTAAAGCTTTCTTTTTGTTTATTCTTTTCTAGGCCTGTGACACCTCTGCAATATAATCTTTTTATTTCATCCCATTAAACCTCTGGCTCATTATGAAGTTATCTCAGGTGTATATAGTATAACTGTGATGTTTTTATGAAAGCTATTTCTTAACAAGATCATGGGGGAATGATGAAAAGCATGATTTTATTATCCTGAATGGTAAGTATTTCAGTAACTAGAGAATTAGGTAAAAGAATCATATATTTTAGAAAGGGATAAAACTGTTTTAACTTTTAAAAGAAAGGAATTATAGATTTACAGGAAAAGATCTAGGAAAAAAATAGTGGACCCCAATTTCAGAATACTGTAAACCTGGTAGTGTAATATGGCAACCTAAAAAAGCTAATTGGTTTAAGAAAGGGAGAATATGCATAATATTAGAAATGATAATCACTTGGTCAGCTTATATCTGTAGTCTCGTGCTTTCCTCTGGGTAGCAGATTTTGGGAGGAATATTGACAAACTTCAGACTGTCCAGAGGAGGGTAACCAGGTTGATGAAAGGCCTTGAGACTATGTCCTATGCAGATGGATTGAATGAATTGGAGATGTTGAGTCTGAAGGAAAAAAGGAATGGGGGGAACATGATCACTGTCTAAATATTTGAAGGATTGTCACATGGATGGGGGATTAGGCTTATAGAATTAGCTCCTTGAGCCCAGGAACTATTTTTTTTTACCTTTGTCTTTCTGTCCCTAGTATCTGACCCATAATATTTTGTTTATAGTAAATCATATAGACTCCTTGATTCCAGTGTTGTTTCCTTCTTTGTGTCTTCAATCTAGCATAGTACCCAGCACATTAATAAATGTTTATTGACTGATAAATTATTCTTGAATTGACTTGACAGAATTCTGTTTGATCCCATGGAACAGAATCGGGAACAAGGGATAGAAGTTGTAGAAAGATAGATTTAGACTTGACGTCAGGGGCAACTTCCTAAGTCCAAGAATGGAATGGAATGGATTGGGGAGTAATGAGTTTCCACTCCCTGAAAGTCTTCAAGGCTGATCATTTGTCAGGAATGTTTTAGAGAGGATTCTTGCACGTGTAACAGTTAGACCAGATGGTCTCTGAGATCCTTTCCTATTCACAAATTCTGTGGTTTTATGAAATACCACATCCTCTCTGAAGCCTTCATTAACTCTCCAGCTGAAAGTTGTCTCTACCTTATCTGAAAACTTTTTTTTTTATAAAGAAACTATCTCAGGGTGTTTATCATGTTTTAACTTGTGTTATAGTTATTCGTGTTTATCTTCTCTTCCCTAGATGATTAAATACACCTTGAAAGTAGGGGACTTTCAATTTCCTCCTAGTGCTGAACACAAGGCACAGAAAATGTTGTGTTTGAATGAATGTCTGGGTAACTGGATGAATGAATAGATGGATGGATGAATGGATGAATGATGAATATTGCCAGCTTCTTCTGGGAAGCTCAAGCAAAAGGAAGGGTAGAAAGATAAGTACATAGCCATCAATTGGGTAATGGCTGGATGAATTGTGGTATAGAGATATAATGAAATTGTGCTGTGAGTCTGAGAAAAAAAAATAGTTTCAAAGATACATGGAAAGACTTCTTTGAACTGATGAAGATTAAAATAGGCAGAACTGGGAGAACAAATTATACTATGACATTAATATTATAAAAACGAGCAATTTACAAACCAGCAATTCTGACTTTGACAGAATTATACTTTTGGAAGGAAGATGAATCTGGCTGTATAGAATAGATTGGAGGAACTAGAAAGGAAATGAATAAGAAGACAGATGATTACCTAGGCTAGAGGTAATGAGAGCTTGTACTAGGGCAGTAATGGAAATGGAAAGGGAAGGAACAGGAGGGACATTTTGAAGGTAAAATGAGTAGGATTTGGTGAGTGATTAATCATATAGATTTGGGAAAAGGGAAGATATAAAGATGATTCTGGCGTTTTGAATATGAATGATTGGAACAATGGTGGAACTATTGAAAGGAAATGAAAAGTTTCAAAGTGGTTTGGAGGAAAAAAATGCTGTGTTTTGGTCATAGGTAATTTTGAGCCGGGTTAGAGTTAGAGGAGAAGAATTAAAATTTTGATTCTTTCCCCTTGTGATCTCAAGTCAAATCCAGTTGAGTTAACAATATTTATGCTCTCATTATATGTCAAACACTATACTAAGGGTTTGGGATACACAAAAAGAGAAAAAAAATAATTTTGGTCTTCAAAAAGTACACACCATAATATGGAAGAAAACATGAGAATGGTTATGTACAACTAAGACATACAGGATAAATTGAAGGAAATCTGAGAGAAGGTTTTAGTTTAGCTTTTGTTTTTTGTTCTTATTCTTATCTACCATATAGAATAGGTATAAGGACTAGACTTATTATGTTATTGATCCAGGGAATTAACTTCCTCTCCCTTCTTTGCCACTTAGAGGGTTTTTTAGACCAGAGAGATTAAATGACTGACTCAGGGTCATACAAACAATAGGTAAATTAAAACCGAGTATTTCGGACTCCCAAGTCAGCTATCTAACCATTGCATCATGATTTTGTGTCTCCCACCTGGGAGACCAAGCAGTATTCAATCAATTTAATTTAAGAATCATTTATTCATGAATCATTTGGCTTCTCCTGGCCTTAATCTCTTTAGCTATAAAAATAGGTGTTCCATCAGAGAACCTCAGGGGTCCCCCTTGGTCTCTAAATCCCTTTCTTTGTTCCTCTGCGTAGGAGGCTGAATATCTGAAATGCGGAGGAATGAGAGTCATGTTCTCTACTCCAGCTTTACTCGTCCCTCAGGAATGCTGATCCCAGGACAGATCATAAATAACTTGGCTTTCATTCCCTGCATCCCTTCCCCATTAACTGTCCGAGCCTTGCCTAATAAAAGCATCTCCAAATATAGAAACTTCAGAAATATGGCTTTGCCAAGAGTCCGAGTTCTTCAGCTCATCAGAAAATAGGGAATCTCTGGTCTCCTTTTACTCTGCTCTCTTTGATTCTAACGACCTTCCCTCTTCCCAGCCATCTACCATATAGGCCAGGGCTCTCAGGAACTGGGTAGGAATTTTATGAAGACAAATTGAACCAAAAACCTGGATGCATTGGGAGTGAGGGAAACGGTAGATATGTGAACACAAGGTACAGTGATTGCCGCTATAAGTCAACATCCACGACAAATCGCCGAAATTTTTTAGGGAGAGCAGGATGAAATGAATATAATTCACAGAACCTGAAAAATGGTCTATTTGGTGTATAAATTTTTATTTGGAGGCTGTTTTTTTCTTTTTCCTTTTTTTGGGGTTCTGTTTTAAGGAACATTAAAAATTCACCAACAATCAGAGCCCTGAGTTGATAGGAATAAACAGCTCCTTTTATTTAGGCTTTGTTACTAAGGTCCCCCCAAAAGTCACTGGGGTGTTGGGAAGGCCTTAAGAATGTGAAAAACAGCTGAGTGCAAAATGCTCTTTATTCTGGGACCTATCTCTTTGATAGACCGGAGGGTACCAGGGATGTCATATTTCACTGTATTGATTCTAATTGGATAAGATGTTGGCTAATAAAGGAACATCATGAAATGAGATGTAGGTGATCTCATGGGCCTGTGGAGGGGAAAATGAAATCAGTCACAAAAGTGAACGTGTAATTATTGGGAAATGTATCCCTCTGGCAACTGAGTTCAATTCAAGAGGCATTATTATGCCTTGTAATCGAAGTGACAAGACTTGAGTTTGAATCCTACCTTTCCTGACTTACTACTTTGTTCAATTTGTTTAAACTCTTTCCAAACGTCAGTTTCCTTATCTATAAAATGAGGAGCTTGGATATGTGACCTTTAAGATCTCTTTCAGCCCTAGATCCATGATCCCCAAACCCCCAAAATCTGATGGCAGCAAAGGTTTTGACTGGGGGGAGAAGAGGGAGAGAAAACGGGGTGTTCAGAAGTAAGAATGAGATTGGCTGAAATCAATTTCCCAGATGGAACAAATGTACAAATTCAGGAGTAGAAGTAAGAAGGTCAGATGGACAGTAGAGTTCTCCCCTCTGTGGCAAGAACAAAATTAATTCCCCTGGAAACCTTATTTGTATTCCTGAGTAATCTGTTGTTAGAGAAAGAAAATGATTTGCATGCTGGTGCTACTGGGAGTTCCTGGGGCTAACAGATCTCTCTCCTCTTCCTTCCCCACCTTTCCTTCTCCCTAGTTCAACCACTGTCATGGTGCTTGAGAGCAGGTGAGGACACAGATAAAGTCAGGGACCTCAGGGAGCAAAAGATGCAAATGGTGTGTGTGTGTGTGTGTGTGTGTGTGTGTGTTATTAGACAGTTGTTGAAGAGTCTCGGTATGGAGCTTCAGGAGAAAACACAAAGTGCTGTGTTGAAGGCTTTAATCAATTCTGGGCTTTTTTCTTTCTTTCTTTCTTCCCTTCCTTCCTTTTTCCATTTTTCTTCCTTCTTTCCTTCTGTTTTTCTTTCTTCCTTTTTTCTTTTTTCTTCCTTCTTTCTTTCCTTCCTTTTCTTCCTTTCTCCCTCCTCTTCCCCCCTCCCCTCTTCAGCCCACTTGTCCTGGCTTCCATTGTAGAGTCCTGAATAACAGACAACACTGCTAGGAGATCAAGCCATACAAAAACAACAGCCTTAGGGGCTTTCAGGAAAGAGTGTCCTCAAAACCTCCAGCAAAACTAAACAATCAACCTCCAGAAATCCCTTGGTGTGAATTGTGGAGTGTTAATCCACTTTGCTCTTATCCCGGAATAAAAATCTAGGTCTTCGGGGAGGGGGTTGGCAAGGAGCTACCCAGTCCTGGCCTCCTTGGGTTCTTGGGTTGAGGGGAGGAGAAAGGGGGAGAGTAGCAGCAGAGAGGTAGGGGAAGGGAGAGAAGAGGACCATTGCTTTTTTAAAGGATTTAGTGAAAGTCTAATCTGACTTGAAAAGTGAAAGTAGAACATGTCCACAGTTCTGGGGGCTGTGAGGAATCGTAACCCCCAATTTAAACTGGGGGGTTGAAATTAAAGTTGGGGGTAAATACCGGTAAATAAAAATAATCAAATTGTTTTTGAAAAAAAAAACAATTGAAAGGGAGTAGGGGAAAGGTTGAGAGAGGGGGAGAAAGACAAGGGAGAAAGATAGACAAAAGATAACTAGAAAGAGAGGGAGGTAGAGAGAAAAGATAAGTGACAGAGTCTCAGAGAGGGGAAAGACAGAGAAAGGAAGAGGAAGAGGGGAAAGGGGGAAAGAAACAGAAAAAGAAGGGAGGGAAGGAAGGAGGGAGGGAGGGAGGGAGAGAGAGAGAGAGAGAGAGAGAGAGAGAGAGAGAGAGAGAGAGAGAGAGAGAGAGAGAGAGAGAGAGAGAGAGAGAGTCTCCAGGCTCGAAACAGAGCCGGGCGGGCAGAGGCAAGGACAAAGGCAGGAGCTGCAACGCAGGAGGGAGGAGAGGAGGGAGGGAGACACCCAGATAGAAGGAGGGGGTGCAGGGCCGGCGGCAGAGCCAGAAGGCCAAGACCACGGGGCCCTGTTGGGGGAGCGGAGCGGGCAGTGGGAGCGAGGGGCTGCCGAGCCTTCGGGCGCTGGGGGCAGGGGCAGCCGCCGGGCGGGGAGCGGGAGCAGCAGCCGCAGCAGCAGCAGCAGCAAGGCTTCCCCCGGCAGGAAGTGGCCCAGCGGGGGGGAAGGGAGTGTCGGGAGGAAGTGGAGACTCTGTAGAGGCTCTCGTCCCCGGGCTGGGAAGGGAGAGTCTCGGCAGGGCCTGCAGGCTTCCTCGCCCGGCTCCGGCCCGCGGCTGGGGGGTGGTGGCCATGGACAGAGCTCGCGCGGGCTGGCTCCAGTGATGCTCTTCTAGGTCGGCGCGGGCCCGAGCCTCCATCTGGCTCCCAGGTCACCGGCAGCATGGCCTCGGGAGCCGGGCCGGCCTTCGAAGACCTCCCCCACGACGGCACGTGCGACGCCTGTGAGCCCGACGAGGCCGAGCGGGCGGTGCAGCTCTGCGACAGCTGCGGCTTCTGCTACTGCCAGCCCCACGCCCGCGAGCACCGCCAGAGGTACGGCAGCCACCGGCTGTGGGACTACGGGGGTCCCGACGGCGGCCGCGAGGAGCCCGAGAAGCTGGAGAGGAAGAAGTGCTCCGAGCACGGCCAGGAGCTGAGCCTCTACTGCAAGGAAGACGAGCAGATCATCTGCACGCTGTGCGCCGTGGCGGGCTCCCACCAGCAGCACCCCCTCAGCACCTTGGACGAAGCCTACGACATCATGAGGGTGAGGATGGGGCGCTCTGGGGAGCAGGGCTGGGCCAGTCAGGGGTGGGACCCCAACCTCGCCCCTTTCTCCCCCCATCCCTCAATCTGAGAGGTCAGGCCTGGTGGGGACCCCTCTCCCAAGTTTAGAGAGCACCTTGGGGGTAAAGATGGGGTCCTGGGGGAGGGGGAGGATCTCAGGCCACACAAGGGTTGGGAACCCGTCCTCATCCTCCTTTTCCTCCAGTCTCCATAGAGGCAAACTTCCTGTGATACTGTCACCCTGTTATCATGAGGATACCAGGAGGTATCAGGGTGCCCAGAGGCCCCGTGTTGAGCTCTAGTATCCATCAGGTGTTTGGACACCAAGCTCATCCCTTCCCCCTCAATCCATTTTTCATATCCAAAGAAGCTATGGCTTTCTGGCCCATTTCAGGGGCCCATTTAGATCAGGAGTAGTAGGAACTTGGATCCTGCATCTAGAGCCAGAGAGGAGACCCCAGTGGTTATTTAGCCAGCCCTGTTTTAAGGATGAGAAAACCCAAGTCAAGAGAGACTTAAGTGACTGAGGATTCAAGGTCTAGAACTGTATTGACTTTAGTCACTAGTCAGCTTTATTGTTACAGATGAGGAAACTGAGTCTCAAGTGACTTAGGATGCTAGATTTGGAGAATCTTAAATGCCGATTAGCCCAGACCCCTCATGTACATCTGAATCTGGAATAAATGATGTCACACCACACAAATGTCAAGCCCATAAATCACTGGAAGCAGAAAAGTGTTGAATTGTTCTTCACTCAAGGAACCTTCTCCTAAGGTCCTACACCAATGATTTATGATGACTTTTAGGAAAGAAACCATTTCAGTTTGGGCTTTGAGTCCCCCAAACCTAGAGCACATAGTAGGGGCTTGATCTGTGCTTGCCAGTTATTGATTGAGTCCTTCATTATAGAGATGAATCCTCCCTCTATGAATATAGGGAGAAGACCTACCTTGCTTTTAGTAGCTGGTTCTATGAGCCAGACCTTTTATGGATTTGAAGCTGGACAGCACCTTTGAGATTAACTGATCCACCCTCACTTTTACAGATGAAGAAATTATTGAATTTGTGATCACCCATACTTGATGTCTTTTCCAATTATTAAGGGACTTTTAGAGTTTAGGTTCCCATGGTATTAGCCTTTGAGAACCCAGCATCAGCTCCCAGATATGATAAATAATGGTGTAGGGCTGTAGGAGAGAGAACCTAGAATTGAGAGAGTTAGAGACAGAAACAATTCAATCCCTTTTGTGAGCTTGGCTTATGTGTGATTTGACTCAAGAATCAAATGCTTCTAGCTGGGTGATCCTGGGAAAGTCATTTAACTTCTGCCTGCCTCAGATTCCTTCTCTGTAAAATGGGATCATAAAAGCAGCTATGAGATAATGTTTATAAAGCTCTTTGCACATCTTAAAACTTGGTAAAAATCCTAGCTGTTATTGTTGTTATTTTTATTATTCGTGGGGAAATAAAAAATTAATAAAGAAACAGGCTTTGCCCCCATGTAGTTTCCATTCTAGTGAGAGGAATAATACCTGTACAAAAGCAAATCTGATTTGAAGTGTAATGTGATGTAGATAAGGGCACAAGTGTGGTGAGAAGTTTGAGAAGGGTAAGGTCTTCTAGTTGAAATCTCACTTTTTATAGTTAGAAACTAAGACTCAGAATGATTGGTAAAGGCAAAGACAGGGTAGCCAGAGAGATTCAATGAATGCCAAAGGAAATTGATAAAGTAGATGTGAAGCTCAAAGTGCAAAATAAATAAATAAATAAAGATGCCCATGGTCCAAATGGTCTAGGAGTCTGCCTCTGAGCAAATAGGGAGGAAAGGAAGAGAAAGAACACAGAAAACCAGAAAGATTCTCCAAGAGTACATCAGTCAAAATGGGTCTTCTACAACCCAAAGGTGGTCATGAATCCAAAGATTGAAAGGAAGTTGGGAAATTGGGCCAAGGTCCATATCTTCTAATAACTAATAATGGCTATCTCAGGATCATGAATACAGGGTTATTCATAGTTTTAAAGCTGGAAGGAGTTATCTAATTCAAACTCCTCATTTTAAATTGGAAGATGCTGAGTTCTAGAAGACCATCAGAGGCAGGATTTGAATTCAGCTTTTCTGATTCAAGAGCTGCAATTTCCAGAGCATCTCACTGCCGCTGTTGTCCATTTGCTCATGTCATATTTCTGATTGGCATTAGGCATGAAAACTGTGTGTTTTTTTCTTGAAAACAAGGATTGTGTGTACAACTTCAACCTAGTGCCTTCTCTTCCTCTCTTTCTCTACTCCCCAACCCCAAAAGAAAAAGGAATGCATTGAAAAAACATGAGAACTGAAGGAAAACCTAGGTAATTGGGAAAATGGCTCAAGTAGTCAAAAATGTTAATGAACACATCTACCAAATGCCCAGCGCTATGCTAGGCACTGGGAGGGAAGTGAAGAGGAAAAAAAGATGTATTTGACCAACAACCACCATAAACTTGTTTTTATTTTCATCTCGAGGGCACCCTTGAAGGCTAAGAGTGGGAGGGAAGAGCTGCCTTGGTGGAAACAAGATGGAGGTGGGGGGCATCTTGAAAGTGGGTGGCAAATATGCTGGGAACATTTGTGATTTGGAAGGAGGTGGAAGAATTTTAAGTGTGCCAGAGGAAATCCCTACTTCAGGTGCAATTTTGACTCCCCTCAGAAGGCAGGGAAGGAAACCCAGTTCTCAAAGGCTTTGCCAAGAGAGAACATAAGCTCTTGTGGTGGTCTGATGGCCCTATTAAACTGGAAGATTTTCAGGTGTCTGTTCTTCAAGTTCCAATAAAACCTAAGTTTCATGAGGGCAGGATCTCTGCTATTTTGTTTTTATATCTCCAGTGCACTTTGACATAGCGCCTTTCCTATAGAAGGCACCTAATAAATGCTTATGGATTAATTGACTAGCCTAACTTAAAACAAAGCATGCACCTCTCCAAAATGGCTTTAGAGCAATTAATTTTTTGTCTGGACAATTCTTTTTTTATAATAGCTTTTTATTTTCAAAATACATGCAATGATAGTTTTCAGCATTTACCCTTGCAAAACCTTGTGTCCCAAAATTTTCTCCCTTCCCTCCACTCCCTCCCTTAGATAGCAATCTATGTTTAACATACACAATTCTTCTATACATATTTCCTCATTTAGCATGCCATGTGAGAAAAATTAGATCAAAAAGGGAAAAAATGAGAAAAAAATAAAGCAAGCAAACAACAAAAAAGGTGAAAATACTCTGTTGTGATCCACATTCAGTTCCCCCCAGTCTTTCTAGAGTCAGATGGCTCTCTCCATCACCAGTGTATTGGAATTGGCCTGAATCACTTCATTGTTGAAAAGAGCCACATCCATCAGAATTGATCATCGTATAATCTTTCTGTTGCCGTGTACAATGAATTCCTGGTTCTGCTCATTTCACTTAGCATCAATTCATATAAGTCTCCCCAGGTCTCTCTGAAATCCTCCTGCTGATCATTTCTTATGGAACAATAATATTCCATAACATTCATATACCATAACTTATTCAGCCATCTCCAATTGATGGGCATCTACTCAGTTTCCAATTTCTTACCACTACAAAAAGGGCTGTTTTTTTTTTTTTGCACATTTTTGCACAGGTGGGTTCTTTTTCTTTTTAAGGATACAAGCCCAGTAGAGACACTACTGGATTAAAGGGTAATAGTTTCATAACCATTTGGGCATAGTTCCATATTGCTCTCCAGAATGGTAGAATCACTTCATAACTCCACCAACAATATATTAATACCACAGTTTTCCCACATTCTTTCCAACGTTTATCATTATCGTTTCCTATTATCTTAGCCAGTCTGAGAGGTGTGTAATGGAACCTCAGAGCTGATGGTTAGACAGTTCTTAAAGATCTAAAGTGCCCTTCTGAAATTACCTCAACTAATAAGCATTAATTAACAACTCACATAGACCATCAAATATTGACTAAGCACTATGAACCAGCACTTTGCTGGGTACTGGAAATGCAAAGATGAAGAATGAAGCTGTTCCTTCCCTCCAGTTGCTAGGAAACTGGGCTGATATTAGCCATTGTGGAAGTTGGCTAAAAAATTGGCTCATTGTGGAAGGTCAAGATGGGTCAAAGTAGCTGGGACTTGTGCATTTTTTAATTGAGAAGCCTTTGAGTCAGTTCTATGATAACACTAAAACCTCAGCCTTATTTTTTGACATTTCTAAATTTTCTTCTTTTCCTCTTTGTCCTCTCAGTGACCAATTGTCCACTCTGATAATTTGTGAAATGTTGTGGCCCTTTAAAAATCTTGCATGATTCCTTCCTCCATTTGTTCAGCACTTACTAAGAGGTCTGGACTTGGAACCATGAGCGATTTGGGTTCAAATCCCAACTCAACTTATACCAGCTGGGTAACCCTTGGCTTAACCTTGCTGTCCCTTAATTTCTCTATTTGTGAAATGGGGATGCTGAAACAAAATGCTTGTAGATCTTAAAGTGACAGTGAAATAGAATTCACTACTTGGAAGGGGTGTGAGAGATGAACTGGGACAAATCACCTGACTGAGTCCTCAGTCCTTATCTATAAAATGGTAGATGGGATTGGATGGTCTCTGAGGTCCAAGCCAACTGTGGACCTGTCTTCCTACCTCTGGACCAGTGCTCTGTCTGTTCTCCTTAATGGGCAAAGCTTCCTGAGAAGCTTTGGAGAGAAAGGCTGGGGTACAAAGCCCTGATGACAGGACAGCATCATCTGCTTCTCACAGAACTAGGTAGCTCTCTAAAACTCATCATAGAATAGTTACCAAATTTCACATACATCCACAAAATCAAGGTCTGTACCAAAAAGCACCCAACTTCTTAACTCACATAAAGTGGAAAATTTACAAATCTCTGTCTCCTGTCTCTGTCTCTGTCTCTGTCTCTGTCTCTGTCTCTCTCTCTCTCTCTCTCTCTCTCTCTCTCTCTCTCTCTCTCTCTCTCTCTCTCTCTTCTCTTCTCTTTCTGTCTCTCTGTCTCTTTCTCTCCTCTCTTTATTTCTCTTCTCTCTCTCTCTCTTCCTCTCCTTTTGATGACCTTGGACAAATCCCTTCTTCTTTCCTGGGGCTGTTTTCCCATCTATAAAATAAAGGAGCTGTCCTCTAAAGATCCTTTCTGCTAGATATCTGTATTCTTAGGAGTCCAGGCTTCCAAAAGGAGTGATTAAGTGAGGCTTTGGGAGCACCTGGAACAGTGGGTGCCTGAGAACAGGTGAAGTGTGGATTCTGTCCCTTTCCACCTGACTTGAGTGCTTGGGGGCGGCCCCTCCTGGGAGCAGAGGGGCCCAGGCTGGAGTCCCTGCTCATGCATTTCAATGAGTTAGTGTGTCTACGTGGGTGTTTCCTCCCTCCCACCCCCCAATATTCTTCCAAAAAAGGAGTCACTTTCTCAGCATTGCTCTTTAGTACTAGAAACAATCTTTTCTCAGTGTCAAAGATATGATTTCAATTGGAAACCACTTCAATTTTTAGGAAAGTGAGTTTGTTAAGCTCAAAATTTTAAACAGTAAAAAAATTTAAAAGATTTCAGAGAGAAAGAAACAATTTGGAACAAATTTAGCTTCTGTTGGTGGGGTATATCTCCTTGGTGGAGAGGGTTTATCATTACCATTATGATACTATCTATGCTATACTATTCTATACTCTACTATCAGAAACTTCCTGATCTCCAGCTAGGAGAAAATATCCTCTCCTGGAAACTGATGGGAGCTTGACTCTTCCCATCAGGGATCTCCATCAGAATTAATAAGTCCAAATAAAGTATGGATAAGGCATTGGACATTAAGTCCAAAAGATTTGGATTCAAGTGGCTTCATGATCCTGGACAAGTCACTTACTTTCTGTCTGCCTCAGTTTCCCAAACTGGAAAATGGGATTAATAATAGCCCTGTTTTGCAGGGTTGTTGTGATATAGTGAGTTATTTGTGAAATTTTTGGCACATAGTAGAACTGTATAAATGCGTATTTTGTCATTTCCCTTATATAAACCTCTATAGACCTCCATACCAATTCTTCTTCATCTTCTCTCCCACTTTTTTAGAATTTAAAAATTGAATTTGGAGGAGCCCTAGAGATCATCTCATTGAACCCCTTCATTTTGCATAGAAAAAACCCACCTTGATGACTCTGGGACAAGCCAAAGAGGAGATTGGACTTGTTCAGGCTGAAGGTGCTTTCCAACTACAAATCTGTGATCCTAGGAGACCAAGAGGAGTGAAGGAGTGGCTCTGCCACTAATTTACTATGTGATTTTGGGCAAATTGCCTTATTTACAAAATGAGGGTGCTTCAAGGGCCTTTCCCTCACTGAATCCTGATTTGTTTATCTGCCCATTTAGGGGGCTCGGATCCCTCAATTGCGTCACACTTGCCAAACCCACAAGAGACTGATTCATGAATCAGAATGACAACTTAATTATATTCTTAAGAAAGATAATGGGTAAATGAACCACAGTTTCCATCAGCCAGTCAGTACATTTGATTTCCAGAGAGATGGAATAGGAACTAGATATGGAATTTCTGCAATATGGGGAATTCTCAAATGAGGAAACTCCCTTAATAGTTATAGATTGACATCTTCTTTACAACTTAGATTTTTAAAGAGGTACTGAAGGCACTAAGAGGTTAATCAATTTGTTCAAGACACTCACCCAGGATATGTCCGAGGTAGGTCTTAAACCTAGGTCTCCCTGGCTCCTAAGCCAGCTCTTTTATCTATTGAGCTAACTCAGAAACTCATAAATACACACACACACACACACACACACACACACACACATATATATACATACATATATATATGTATATATATGTATATATGTGTATATATATATATTATGTATGTATGTGTATATATATATATGTATATATATATATATATATATATATATATATATATATATATATATATATATATATATATATATATATATTTGACTTTCCTGCCAATAAAGAAGGTTTGATTCATTGCTGTCTACAATCCTATGACATTCTTGTCCATATCTTCCCAATATGTTCACTGTGATAGAGCTACTCAATATGTAAGGAGGCCCTTAATTTTTTTTCTTTCTCAAATCTTTTACAATTTGTTTATTGTTTAAAATTCTAAGCTTAACAAACAATGAATAAAATGAGAATTTTTTATACATAATAGGACAGAAAAAGGGGAAGGTATGTTAAAGTATGGATTCCTATTATATACAACTTAATTTTATTTTTAAATATGTAATAAATGCACATGTATCTTCTAAGCTGTCCTGTTTGATTACTTCTGTTCTCTTCTGTGAATTAAAAATGTTTCAATGATCATATTTTTTTAAGGAGGAGTTACCCAATTTTCCTTCTCATCTCTCCTTTCTAACTCCCAATGGGGAAAAAAGAAAAAACAAAACTTTTATAGCAAATATACATACTGAAGTAAAACAAATCCCCATATTGACTCTATAATCTAAAACTGAATGTCTTACTCTGCATCTTGAGTCCATGCTTCTCTCTGTCAGGAAATGGGTAGTATCCTTTACTTTTGGCCCTCTGGAAGAATAGTTGATCATTGTCTTAATTAGAAATCTTTAATCTTTCAGGGTTTTATTTTGTTTTGTTTTTAATATCATTGTAACTATTGTGTAAATCCTTCTGGTTCTGCTCACTTTTTCATGCATCAGCTCATACAAATCTTCTCATGTTTCTCAACTTCCTGTGTGACCATGAGCAAATTGCCTCATTTATGAAATAATGGTGCTCTGACATCCTTTCCCTCATAAAGTGAGGTTTATTCATCAGCCCGTCTCATTTCTTACGGGGCCATAATATTCCATTACATTCATATGCCACAAATTGTTCAGCCATTCCCCTGCTGATGGACGCTCCCTTTGTTTCCAGTTATTTGCCACTACAAAAAGAGCTGCTCATAAATATTTTTGTCTATATGGATCCTTATCATCTTTCTTTGATTTCTGTGGAATGTTGACCTAGCAATGGTACCACTGGATCAAAGGTTATGCACAGCTTAGTGCCTTTTAGAGAATTATTTCAATTTGCTTTCCAAAATGACCAGGCTACTTCACAGCTCCCTCAACAATGCAACGATGTGCTAATATGTCTGTTTTCCCTCAGCCCCTCCAGTGATTATTATTTTCCTTTTTGTAATTGCTGATCTGGTGACTATGAGATGGAGCCTTAACATTGCTCATTCATCTTTCTTTAACTTAATTATTAGTGACTTGCATGACATTTTCCATATGATTGTTGTAGCTTGGATTTCTTTCATTGAGAACTTCCTGTTCATAGTCTTTGACCGTTTTATCTTTTGGGGAATGATTCTTCTTACAAATTTGAATCAGTTTCTTATTTATTTTGGATATGAAACTTTGACTAAAGAAACTTCAACTTAAGTCTTTTTTTTTTTTCTTTCCTAGTTACCTATTGACCTTCCATGATTTCTCCCAACATCTACTGAGGGTACCACTAGATCTCCCTGTTATCTCTTAAATTTGGCAGGTGGCCACTATCCAGTAATTCCTGAATGACTTTGTTAACTTGTTTTCTTCTTTAAAGGTCCTAATCTACTCATACCCACTCCGCATTTTCCCAGTGCCTTTGAGATATTTTTATTTCTTTCAACATGTTGTATACTATGTCTAAATTCTGTACAGCACATTACTTCTAGGGGAACCAAATTAAGATGAAAAAATGCAAAGAGAAAATGGATATGGAATTGGGAAACTTCTATCTGAATTCTGTCTATGACTCTTGCTGACTAGCTATGCATTAATTCTGATTTTGTAAAATTTTTCATCTTTAAAATAAGGATGGTGACAAAAGTTCTTTGGAGTCTACAACCCATATATATATATGCATACACACACACACACACACACACACACATATATATATATATATATATATATATATATATATACAAAGTTAAATACAAAATAGGTGTTAAGCATATATTTCTACCATGTTTAACATATATTGGACTTCTTGTCATTTAGGGAAGGATGTGGGGGAAGGGGGGAAATTGGAACACAAAGTTTTGCAAGGGCTAATGTTGAATAATTGTCCACACATGTTTTGAAAAATAAAAAGCTTTAATAAAATAATAGCTATTAAGACACAAGCATCTGGGGAGATCAAGGTGGGCTTTCTATAGGAGGAGACACTGCAGCTGAGCCTTGAAGAAAGTTAAGAGTTCTATGAGCTAAGGGATGGCATTCCCTGTAAGGAAAGACAGCCCATGTAAAGACTTGAGGCTGGAGATGGAACGTCCTGCATGAGGGACATAAGAAAGGACAAATAATTAAACCGTCTTACAGAGTCATTGTAAAGAAACTTCAGTCTTTAAACCCTCTCTAAAGGTCAGTTATTGTTATCTGGTGTTTAATAATATAGATAGGATCTTGGATCAGAATTCAAAGGGATCCACACAAAATTAACAATTTCCCTTTGCTCTGGAAAAATGCAGTAACACTTCCCTTCTTTATTAGATTTCTCTCACTTTCCTTATTTATCTTTTCAGGTCAAAAAACTAAATCGCTAATTGACAATGACTAGGTAATTTAATCCCTTCATTTTATATTTTGAGGAAACTAAGAGGAAGTGACTTTTCTAAGGTCACACAAATGGCAATCATCCAAGACAGGATCCAAACTCAAGTCTCTTGATTCCAAATACAACATTCTTTGCACTGGATTATGTGACTTATGTAAGTTGTGTATAGCATCAGAAGAAAAGGAATGACAGATCTCTGTCTCACTAAGATTTTCTGATCCCCCTTTCTCAAAAAAAGCGGGCCTAGAGTTGTCTCTTAGCCTCCTGTCACTGCCCTCATAATTTATGACAAGTAACAATTTCCAAGATTACAGTTTTTCCTACGTTTAGTTAAATGTGATGGCGGATGCTTCCTGGCCCCCATAATCTCCTACATAAGCCAAGTCCAAATCACAGAGTAGGATGGGTAACAGCCAGTGTTCCCCGCCAGGCTGAGTGTTCTCAGCCACAGGGGACAAAAATACCTCTGCCCACTGCTTGTATTTGTTCTTAAACAGCGAAAGTAAACAGAGCAGCCCTGGGCATGATTGTAAAAGAAATTTGTCTTTGCTTCCCTCCTCTTTCTGCCCTTTCTCCTTCCCCCATTTAGTGATTGGAGTGAGCTGTCTGGGAAACCAAGACCCAGGCCCTGACATGTACTCCTGTTGGCTTGTTTTTGTAGTCCTAAAATTTGGCCCAGTGCCTCATAGTTAGCGTTTAATAATTGTTTTATCTCCAGATCTGTGAGCTGCAAAGATCTTGACCTGCACTGATAGCCAGTTAACAAGCATTTATTAAGTGCTTACTATATGCTAAGCCCGGGAGATACAAAGAAAGAAAAAATATGATCCTTTTCCTTAAAGATCTCTTTAATGGGGGAAACAATATGCAAAAATCACATATATATATATATATATATATATATATATATATATATATATATATATATATTATATATATATATACAGTAGAAGGAATTTCCTCACCCAGGAGTTCCCTATAATAATGAAACCAAAGGTCCTGTCCCAATTCCTTCTTCTCTTGAGTTCTCTTATATCAACTCTTGTTGCTGTTCAATCATTTATGACCCCATTTGGGGTTTTCTTCACAAAGAACTGGAGTGGTTTGCCATTTCCTTCTCCAACTCATTTTTATAGATGAGAAATTGAGGCAAATGGGTTCAAATGACTTCATGATGCCATTTTGTGATTTCCTTGGCAAAGATCCTGAAGTAGTTTGTCATTTCCTTTTCCACTCCACTTTACAGATGGGGAAACTAAGGCCGATAGAGTTAAGTGATTTGCCCAGGATCAAACAGATAGTAAGTGCCTGAGGTTGGATTTGGACTCATGAAGATGAGTCTTACTGATGCTAAACTCAATGTTTTATCCACCTAGCTGCCCTTTACAACAACTCTCCCTTTTTCAATTCACTTTAAAAGTTTATCTTCATATTCCTTAATTGTATATGCACAACTGGTATTTGCTAAGCACTGATCAATTCTCCTTGAATTCAAGCAAATGGCTAAGAGAGCACCAGCCATTTACTCCCTGATCTCTTTCTCCATCCTCATAAAACAGATGTGTCTTCCAGAAGATGGAAGCTCATTCACTCCAGACTTGGGACAAGCCTGAAGAAAGTCCCTGGAGTTCCATCAACCCCATCTGCTCCTGAGGGCAGCCCTCTCTAGGGAGGCAAGAGTCTAGCCCAAATGGGAGGATGAAGGACTCAGACAATTGAGACACTTGGATTCCTTCAGCAAGGAGAAGCATCTAGTTAGCAAGAGTAATTGGTTAAAATAAGAAGCTCTCAGAGGGACGACTTTCTCCTCTCTCTTCCCCCGTGAGATGACTCTATCTTCCAACTTCAAGCATTTTCCCTGGCTGTCCCTTATGCTTATAAATCTCACTCCTCACCTCTACCTCCTGGCTTCCTACAAGACTCAGATAAAGTTTCATCTTATTTGAGATTTGAGATACCTTTTCTGGTACTTTTTAATCTTGGTATCTTCCTTCTGTTGGTTTTCTCCCATTAGGAGTTCTTAAGGTATTTTTATTTTGCTTTGTTTGTCTGTTTTTGGTCTCACAGACATAACACAAAGGCAGGAAGATTACACTATAGCCCATTCACTGAGCACATTTCTCTGCAGTTACAAAATGACACAATCTCAGAACTTAAAGGGGCTTCAGAGTTCTTGTGATCCAAACATACTCGAGTAATCAGAGATATTATTACATAGTGGGATCTTCTGGTGTGTAAGGTCCCTCTCCTGAAGTAGACTGGCAACTTGTCTTCAACTCAGCTGTAGATAACAAGTTCTTTTTTAATTAAAAATTTTTTTATTTTATTTTATTTTTTAGATCAGAAGTTCTTAATTTTGGTTTCTTAGTGTCATGGCAATCTGGTGAAGTCTTTGGATCCTACTTCAGAATAATATTTTAAATAATTGAAGAAAATATGAAAGCTCTTCAATTATTGAAGATGATTTGAACAGTTGAAGATTAGTGGTAATAAGTCATGCAATTTCCCACATCTCCCCCTGCCCCAAGTTCATGGTCCCCTGGAAATCTATCTTATCCATCCTTGAGAGTCTATAGACCTTAGGTTAAAGACCCCTGCTCTCTAGACCCTCTTCTAGGTTAAATTTCAGAAAAGTCTGTGGATATTTGCTTTCTTAGGGGTATAATCTTATCATCCCTCCTTCTGGTGAGTAGGCAGACAAGTGAAATATTGAGCACGCCCAAGAACTGCTTCTCCAAAGGATGTGACTGCTTCACATTTCAGTGTCCTGCTGGTGCAATATAGGCTAGCTAACCAAAACACAGCTGGTGGGGCTAATTTTAGGCCCACCAGGCTTGCGGATTGTCCTCCGGATGATATTCTGTTTCTCAACAGCCGGGAGAGGAGGAGGGGATGGGGCGGGGGGAGGCTCCTGCCCTTCATTTTCCAGTTGGGACTTTGTTGGTGCACTTTTAAAGCAGATGGTCCTAGCTAAGGCTGTACACTCTCAGCCCTAGTCTTTCTTGTTCCTTCTGCCGAAAGCATATAAAGATAGTAAGGTTTGCATTTTTGGAAGAAGTTGGGGAACCCGGCCAGATTAGGGGGATGTCTGCAGATGTAAGAGTTAATCTGGCTCTTTTACAAATAGAGTATGACTTTAGACAAATGGCTTAATCTCTCCATATCTCAGTTTCCTATTCTATAAAAAGAGGATTTTATGAGAAACTTTTTTGGCCACTGTGTACTATTGGGAAAAACCGCTTCCTTCTCTGTGCTTTAATTTCCCTAGCTGTAAAATAAGATGATTTTCAAGAGCCTTTTTAGCTCCAAACTTCTGCTCCCATGACCAAGTGGATCTATTTTCTGTTTCTTGAATACCATGTGCCTTTTCCATCTCTGTCCCTTTGCGATACCATATTTGGGGTGCTCTATCCCCACATTTCTGCCTCTTTTCTCTTGCTTTCCTTAAAAAGTCAGCTCAAATTCCATTTATAAAAGGAAGTAGTTCTCCATCTTCCCTCTTGTCTGATTCCTTCCCCTATGAAATTGCTTTTATATATCTAGTTCTTTCTTGGTAACATCATTGCTTAGCACTGTGCTTCATGCACGGTAGGTGTTTAATTGTTGATTTAACTTAAATTTACCATTTTAATGTTAATGTATGAAAGGAAAGGTCAGGTATCTTCCTGATACCAAAAGTTTTTACCAGACAAATACAAGTTAAGGAAAGCCATCAACTCCAATGAATATTTTTTTTTCTGAAGGGGAAGAAGTAAGGGTGGTATGTTAAAAACAACTTGGAGTCAGAGGAACTGAGCTTTAAACCAGGTCTGCTACTTGCTTCCTATGTGACTCTGGACAAAGTAGCTTCCAGCTTTCTGTCTCTTGTAAAATGAGAAGATCAGGATAAATGACTTCTAAAGTTTCTTGTAGCTCTAGGTCCATGTTGCTTATGACCAGACTACAAGAGTCCAACCCCATCTGAATAAAAAGCCAATTTTCTGAGCCTTGGCTCCTGTCTATGAGAGTGGAATAAAGGGACTTGTTTTTGCTGTCTGGGAGATGCTGCCTGCTATCTAGCACTCACCTGAGTCAGGAGGAAACCTCTTTCTTATTTCAGATCCTCCTGATTTTTAATATCTGTAGGTATTTAATAAACATTGTTTCAAGCAGAAACACATTGTAAAACTGGCTTCACCCTATTTGATACAGTCTTACCCCCCATAAAAAAGGTGAACAAAATATTTTGATTTCTGTTTCTTTAAGACATATCAAGATCAGCAGATTGGCCACTAGATGATGAATTTGTTTTTCCAAATGCAGCAATCAACAAGCTCTTCTATTTAGGTCAGGGGGTTTTAATCTAGAGACTCCCAAGAAGAGTCCATGGGTAGATTTCAAAGGGGATGATGAACTTGAATGAGAGGAAACCCTCACATTTTTTTACTGACCTTTGGTTTCCTTTGTAATCTTTTATTTTGTGGGGAGGGGAGGAGAGAAGAAGTAAAGAGAAAAAGTATTCCAATTACAAGATATATTGATAAATATGAATTGATACAGTGGCTAAAGGATGCTGATAATTAGGATATGAGCTGACTGTCTTCCTTTTTCTCTGTCCCAGTTGCTTGGTTCCATCCATGTGGAAGGTGGGGACAGAAGGGGCAGAGCAACCTTTCCCAGAGCTAGAGGCTGAGTCCATGTGACCTAGTATGATTAATACTTACTATTTTTTTTTGTCCAGATCTTTCATGTCAGTTTTATCTAGATTTTCCACTAGAGGAAAGGGCCTGATTTCACCAGAGGGTATCTTTTTGGTTACTGACTGATTATGTTATCAGAGACAAGTCTGTGTATTTTTCCAGGATTTGAGTTTTCTTTTCTATAAAATGGGAATAATGAAATCTCTCCCGCATACCTTATAATATTGTTTAATGAAGATTCAATTCATATAGATTTATTGATCGTAAACTCTCTGCTAGGTACAAGGTCAATTCCTGGGAAGACAGCATAAGAGCCCTTTTTTGAGGGGCTTTTGCTTTAATTGTCAATTTGGCAAAACAGATTAGAAAGCTCTTTGAAGATCATGGACTATCTATGAATCATAGAAAGAGTTTTGTTTAGGGGAGCACCCACAGCCTGGGGCCTGAGTCATCCTCAGAGGGATGTCTGTCAATTCAACATGAGCCCCTCTTTACAGCACATTCCAAGGATAATAAACAAAATCTGTCCACCATCAGCTTCCCAGTGCTTGGAATGCTCCCCATGTCTATGTTTCTTGACTAATTAGTTATGTTTGTCCCAAGCTCTAGCAGAGTTGTTAAGACACCTTCAGAACTAAGTTATGGGGACCGTGTCAATTCTTAGTGTGTGTGTTCTTCATGGAACTCAACTATGGGACTCCGTTTCCTCATCTGTAAAATGAGGGGTTGACTAAGGTGGCTTCTGAGGTCCCTTCTAACTGTAGACCAAATTATTATCTCTTTGAATTTCATTTCCCTTAACTGTAAAATGAGAAGATTGGACTCCATGGCCTTTGAGGTCCCTCTTAGTCAATGATTCTCTGATTCAATGAACATTAGATCTTCATAGAATCAAAATGGCAGATGACCCAGGGGGCAATGAGGAAGTTCATGATTGGTATAGTCAATTGAAAACAAAAAGGACCATTGATGAGTTCCTCCAGGGTTTAATAGGGCAGAAACAGAGGTGGGTCCAGAGAGAGAGCTGATGAATTCTAATTGCATATTTTAAATTTTTTCTTTATGTTTCTTGCTTTTTTTGGGGGGGGAGGGGAAGGGGCAACATACCCAATATGGACATTTGTTTTTCATGATTTCACATAACTGATATTATTATTTGTATTCTTAAGGGGTGGGGGAAGAGAAGGACAAAAAAATTGAAAATGCAATTTTAAAGTTAAAAATAAATTTAATTAAAAATGAATAATTTTTATTTAATTAAAAACACAATTTTAGAAAGAAAAGAATAAAGACAGAGGTGGGTTGATCAAGTGGCAAGAGTGAGATATGATACTATCTTATACAGAAATATATTTTAAGGTTTGGAAAGAGTGTTCATTTCAAAGAACCTGTGATTAGAGGAGATGAAACATCATTATCCCTACTGACCCCAAAGAAGAAATGTGAGAAAACACTCCCCTACTCCCACCCCTCCTCTGTAGAGATAGGGAAGGAGTATAGAACACAACATATAATTTCACAAAGTACACTTTTTAAAACTAAAAATAAACTTAATTTAAAATTAATAATTTTATTCAATTAAAATAGTTTTAAGGAAAAATAGACAGAGGTGGGCTGGTCAAGTGGCAAGAATGAGATATGATACTATCTTATATTTCTATAGCATTTTAAGAACCTGTGATTGGAGGAGCTGAAACCTTGTTATCCCTATTGACCCCAAAGAAGAGATGTGAGAAAACACTTCCCCACTCCCTTTGTAGAGGTAGGAGAGCAGGAGTGTAGAACACAGCCTATAAGCTCACACTTTTTTGAGATGTTGGTAGATTTTGTAGGAGTTTCCCCTCCCACTCTTCCTTGTATTATTTGTTATTATAAGGGAGAGTTCTCTCCTAATACAGGGGAAAGAGATATCAGAATATGTGATTAACAAAAAACCATAAGGAAATCAAATTGAATTTATGCTACCGATGTTCCATAAGTGATGGATAGAAGCCCTCGCTGCTTATTTTTTGAGAAGTCCAAACCCTGTTCCATTTTATTCTGGGAGTATATTTCCTTAGGAGTGATGGATGCTGATTCTTTGTGTGTGTGTGTGTGTGTGTGTGTGTGTGTGTGTGTGTGTGTGTGTGTGTTAATCCATGACTGTTCTCTGGGAGGAGATGGAGGAGCTCAGGGTCCCTTCTCTCTCAGTGGGAGCAGAATTGGCAGAAAGACCCTCCAGCCCCCTTGCCGGCACTCCCTGGGATTCTCATTTTTCTTCTTCTTGGGGCTTGCAGGGTACAGTCTAGCACATTGCAGCTCCTCACTCCAGAGCAATGAGGGGGGCTGAGGGGAGGCAATAATAATAATAATAACAGAATGGCCTTATGCTGTAGGGTAGAAACTGTGCCCTAGCAGCTGGAAGGTGGAGGGGTGGGGAGGAAGGAGAGAGCTTTCTGGGGACAAGTGACCTGGTTGCTCAGCCAATGGAAGGAGGATTGGAGGGGTGACATCATCAGCCAAGCTCATTGTCTGCTCCTCTCTGGGAATCGGGACCCTGAGTCTGGCGGCTTAACCCTTTCCTCATTGCCTCCGGGCTTAGCCTCCTGCAAGGGCCTTCCAGGCCCAGTTTGTACAAGTATAGCATCTGAGCCCCGACAGATTAGCTGCCTTGTCTAAAGTTGCCACCCAATTTCTCTCTCCCAGCTAAGTAGAATAGGATAATAGATAGATAATTATTATATAGATTTATACAAAATGTTCATGAAATATGATTTAACTGAATGTAAGCTCAACTATCCTTGCTATTTAGTCAGGGATATTGTCTATATTTAGTCTGTACATCGAAAACAGTAAGCACTTAATGTTTATTATCGGTATTTCTTACAATAAATCTTATGCATCAACTAGCTTTCATTATGTGCCTACTCTATGCCAGGTACCAAGCATTCAAAGACAGAGTGCAGTGAAAAGAGCACTGGCTTATGGAGTCAGGAGACCTGAATTCAAATCCTGCCTCTGACACTTATTACTTGTATGACATTGGTCAGGCTCCTCAAGCTCTTTGATTCTCTGTTTCCTCATCTGTAAAAATGAGGACATTAGATTAGATGGTTCCTGATTCTAGCTCTAGTGTCATGATACTTTCATGAACTCAAATAGTCCTGCCCTTAAGGAGTCTACATTCATATCATATAAATACATGAGAACAGAAAAGGTGAATTTTAAAGGAGAGGAAATAATAGTTGGACAATCAGTCAGTCAATCAATATGTATTTATTAAGTACCTATGAGTCAGACACTACCCTTAAGCATTTATTAGATGCTTACTGTATGTCTGTCACTGTCCATAAGCATTTATTAAGTGCTTACTATGTGCCAGCCTCTGTCCATAAAGACTTATTAAGTGGGCTGATTGTTGTTCATAGCTGTTTTTCATAAGGATTTATTAATTGCCTGCTGTGGGCCAGGATCAAAAGGCAGCACATTGAAGAGGTAACCTTGCTATAGTATTCCCAGGTTAATAGCATCAAAAGGACTTTAGATATCATTTAGTGTGAGAACTTCATTTTGTAGACAAAGAAACTGAATCCCCAGAGAGGATGAGACACATATCCACATGTGGAGAGAGATCAATCTTTTGTTTTATGCATCATTTTTATTTCTAAATTTATCCATCCCTCCTGTGACAATTTCACCAGCTGGAAAGATCTCTCTAGCAATGCAGAGAGTTGTCTAGAGTATAAGAGTTAAGTTTGTCCAGGATTATACAGGATTTGAACCCACCTCACCCTGCCTCTGAGCCCAAGTTGCTTTGCTATTTGGACTTCCTAAAAAGGAAGAAAACAAGGGAGGGAAGGAGAGAAAAAAAGAAGGAAGGAAAGAAGGAAGGAAGAAAGTGAAGGAGAAAGGAAAGGAGAGAGGAAGGGAAGGAGGGAGAAAGGAAGGAAAAAAGGAAGGAAAGAAGGGAGGAAGGAAGAAAGGAAGGGAGAGAGGAAGGAGGGAGGGAGAAAGGGAGAAAAGGAGGGAGGAAGTGAGGGAGAGAAGGAGGGAGGGAAGGAAGGAAAGAAGGAGAAAGGGAGAGAAAGAAGATATGAGGGAAGGAAGTAATGGAGGGAGGGAAGAAAGGAGCGAGGGAAGGAAAAAAGGAAGGAAGGAAAAAAGGAAGAGGAAGGGACAAAGGAAGGGAGGAAGAGAAAGGAAGAGGGGAGAGAGAGAGAGAGAGAGAGAGAGAGAGAGAGAGAGAGAGAGAGAGATCATCTATGGAGGTTGACTATGTCTAAAAAGTCCCACACCAATAGTCTCCAACTCTGACAAAAAGGATGTTAGGTATGTCTTCTTAAGAGGATAAGGAAATTTTAGTCCTCCATTAGACTGTGAAGCTGCTGCCTTCTTGTAAAAGCATCTGTTATTTAGGAAGAACCACATTGTGATCCAAGGTTCAGCGAGCCCCTTTTCTGACCCCAGCTGCCTTGGGGTTCAGAAATGGTCTCTGTGCCAGTCATCAGTTCTACTTGTACCACAGAAGACTTAAGAGGCAATTGATCCATTTGGTGGATAACATCATTTAGCCTGTGGTATAAAACATCTGCTGTTCTGTTGGGACATAGAGACATTGCACAGGTTCCAGTTCAGCAATCAAGGTAATGCTACTTGATTTCAGAATCAAAGATTTCACTTATAAATATGTTCAGATGCAGCTGTATTTAGAGCTGGCTTAGTAACTGAGCACTTTCCGGTTTACTGCCCTCGGGAGCCACGGAAGGTTTTATGAGTAGGGGAGACACATGGTGAAATCTGTGCTCTACAAACTTGATTTTGGCAGACATTGGGGATATGACATGGCAGGAGTTGAGGGATCCCTTAGAAGCTTTGTAGAGGATCCGGGTGAGGAGTCATGAAAGCATCGCTGGGCTGATGGATGGGTGAGTTGGGAGGAAATGGCACACTTTGAGAAACATGGAGGGAGAACCTATGAGACCTTAAAGGGGATCGGAAGGGGAAGAGACAAAAGTCACTCAAACCTCGGTATCTGGGAGAATAGTGAAATTATCAACAGAAACAGGAGGAACAATTTTAGAGAGACACGGCTGGATTCGGTTTTCATATATTTAATGGATAGAAATGGAAGGTATGATCCAATGAGTGAGGACATTCCCTCCATCAATGTCGCTTGTTGTAGAGAGTTTTAGAAAGCACCGACATGCTGTGACTCCCAAGGTCACAGAGCCAGTACGTATCAGAGAGGAGACTCATACCCGGGTCTTTTTGGCTCTGGGTCTGGCTCTACACCCCCTTAAGGAGAGCCGAGTCTGCCTAGATACACGAGCTAGGAGTAATGGGTATAAAGTGCTTTGCCAGCCTTAAAGAGCTTTAAAAATGAGAGTCATCATTTAAAAAAAAGAACCAAAAAACACTGTGCAAGTAATTTTTAAATGTTGTTGGAATAAATGGAAGTCATTATTATCTTCTTTTGCACAAGTAGTTTTTAAATGTTGGTGGGATACATGGGAATCATCGTTATTTTTATTTTGCACAGGTAAATTTTAAATGCTGTTGTAGCTATAGTGGGAAGCTGGATATGAAAGGCTGAAGTTCGGGGAAGAGATTAGGACTAGAAATAGAAATCTGAGTGATCTTAATGATAATAATAATAACTAGTAATTAAAAAGAGCTTTGCAAAATACCCTACCTGGGGTAGCTTCAATACAGCAATTTGCAAAACTCTTTATGATACACATAGGATCTCTATAGAACAAATGTAGGATCTCATTTGATCCAAATATCAATCCTGTGAAGGAGGTGCTATTATTTCCCCCATTTTGTAGATGAGAAAACTGAGGTACAGAGTTAAGTAACCTTCCCGGAGCCATATACTCTGAATAGTGACCACCAATGCTACAGGACTGAAGAGACCCATTAAGGAAAGAGAAGACGAGGAAGGTAGAAGCTTTGAGGATATCCACCCATAGGATATAGGAGAACAATGGCGAACCAGCAAAAAGGGCTGAGAATGAACAGTCAGGTGGGCAGGGAGGAAGGTGCCAGAAGGACAAAGTTTCAGATGTTCCAGAAAGGGCAGGGAACATGAAGACCCAGAAAAGGTCATTCCTTGGATTTTGCAATTAAGTAGACACACATGGCCTTGGGAGAGAGAAGTTTCAATAGAATGCTGGGCTCAGAAGCTGTACCACAGCTGCCCTTCTCCGACAGAGTGGACGTTCTCAGAGTGTGATTTGGGGTGACAGCAAGGAGAGTGGGGGGGGTGGAAAGGGAAAATGAGCACTCTGAATGGGTTGGGGAAAGTACCTGCCTCCCTAGGCTGGAGAGAACGAAGGAAAGACTCATAGCCTCCCCAGAAATTACTCAGAAATAGGAGAAACGTGTTAACCTTGGCTTTGCCACCAAATAAACTGTATGACCTTGGCTCTCGTTTTCAGTTCTGTATGAGATAAACTAAAAGGTCCTGTGGTCAGAGGAGCTAGGTTCACATTCTGCCTCTGATGCTTTCTATTTTTGTGACCTTCACCTCCCTAGGTTTCCTCAGTTTCCTTATCTGTATGAAAATGATTGGGGGGAAGAAGGAAGGAAGGAAGGAAGGAAGGAAGGAAGGAAGGAAGGAAGGAAGGAAGGAAGGAAGGAAGGAAGGAAGGAAGGAAGGAAGGGAGGAGGGAAAGGAAGGAAGGAGGGAAAGGAAAGAAGGAGGGAAGGGAGGAGGGAAAGGAAGGAAGAAGGAAGGAGGGAAGGAAGGAAAGAAAGGAAGGAGAGAAGGAAGGAAAGAAAGGAAGGCAGGGAGGAAGGGAGGTGGGGGGGGAGGGAAGGATGGAAGGAAGAATTGAAGGAGGAAGGAAAAACTAGATGACCTAGGAGGGAGTGTCCCCTTTTCTCTAAGTCTCTAGCTCTTTGGGGCTTCTCCTTGACCTATCTCCTGGTCCCCTCCACTCTTAACCCTTGCACCCTGACAGTGCATCTTCTTGGATGTGGTGCATTGTGCTTGGGAATTCTGGCAGCATGGTTCTGAATCATGATGAGCAGATCAGAGGCTGCCCTCCTGCCCCTCACCCCTGCCTCAGGCCTCCTGCCTGGGCCTCCTTCTGGAAGCCCATGAACCCGCCTGTCCGAGTGCATCCGCTTTCACCCCCACAGATATCCCGGGTCACTAGGCAATGTCTGTTCTGGCAGAGAAGTGGGGGGGAGGGAAGAGCTGCCAGCCCTGGCTGCCCGGGGCTCCCAGCTACTGGAGAGAAATAGAAATAGCCTTCTCTCTCCTTTATCATCCCCTCAAATGCTGATGGTGCTCACGCCACAGAGTAGCCTCCACGTTGCTGCCCAGTGACCCCTCGCGCCTTCTTTTGTCTTCTAGAATAGAGAACCGGTGGATCTGAAGGTGGCCATGTTAGAGATGGTGGAGAGGCTGAAATTCAAGTGCGGGGACCCCAGAGTGAGTATTTTGGGGGGATTGATGGGGGGGCTGGAACTCTGGCGAGTTTCCCATTCTCCTTGAGCCAAGTACAGGCTATTGCTAATGACAGCCATCTGAACATTGCATTAAGATCTAATTAAGCCTGCCTGTCAAACACAGAGCAGGGTCTCTACCATGCCTAGAGATAAAGTCATTTATTTTCCCCGTTTCCCATTTATGACTTCCAACACATAATCGTTCATTGTTGTCCCTAAGTATAGACAAGAGTATTTTAATCCCCTTCTGCTGTGTCTTTGAAGCTGATGTCTTCTGTGACCATTCAATTCAGCAAAAATAAATCAATGTAAATGGACACATAAATATATACACAAAAGTATACATACATGAATACATGTGTACCCATAAATGTTTGTATATCTGCAATTAACACAGATAAGCAAAAGCCTGTATAAATCAAACGTAGACATTCACATATATGTATTTTTGTACTTGTGTGCATAAATGTGTATTTGAATAGATGTATATGTGTGTATATATGTAGAAATATATGAACATGCAATATATACATATATACACCGGAGTATATTTACATGAATACATGTGTACCTATAAATGCATGTATATCTGCAATTAACACAGATAAGCATAAGTCTGGGAGACTTTCACATATATCTATTTTTGTACTTGTGTGCATAAGTGTGTATTTGTATAAATGTATATATAGACATGAATATATATGCATTAAAATGTATATGTCTATTTTCCTGAATTTAATGTTTGTTAAATGCATAAACATGTACATATAAATATATCTTAATGCACACATAAATATATAAACACATGTATATATGTGCATGTGACTAGTTACATGAACATAAATATACACATATACATGTGTGTGTATTGGAAAGGAGAGAGGAAGGAAAGAAGGACGGAAGGAAGGGTTTTCTGGGTTTAATGCCTATCAAAGACATAATACAGATGTTTACATCAGAAAAAGAATCAAGCATGTGTATGTAAACATATATGTTATATATGTAGATATACACAATCTGCATATACAACATGAAAATGCATATGTACATATACCTATTGTGTAATATATATTAGATATTAAATTAGTGATTTTGTACACACACACACACACACACACACACACACATACACACACACACACACACACTAGACATGAATCAGCCTAATGTCTCAGGCTGGCCAGGAATCCAGCCTCATCCAGTTGGTGCCCACAGGGAGAAGCTTTCTCTATTTACAAGGAACCAGCTGCCTCCAAGAATGCTTTTGTCCCCATGACCCAGAGTCTGGCGAGGGGAACACGTTAAGCCTCCAGAACGTTTTTTTGCAAGATGTTGGGGGCTGGAAGTTTGATATTCTGGGATGGCATGCCAGAGTGGGGGTAGACTAGGGAGCAGAACATGCTGCGGGGATTAGGAGTAACCCGGTCCTTTTCTGACCCAGACATTCACTAGGGCCTGCCAGGTGTTTGTGCCAGCTGTCTGTGCCGGGGAGCCGGTGTCTCAGAATTCAATAGAAAAGGAACCTGGATTTGGGGGCATTGGGGTTAAAACCAAGAATTCAGTTCCATTTTGTCAAATGATTAGGTTCAATTCAAATTAACTTAACTTTATTATTATTTTTTTTTTCTGCTGAATGTAAGCTCCTCAAAGTTAAGGGCTGTTCTCATATCCCCTCTACTTAGTACAGTGCCTGGCACATAGTAGGTCCTTAATAAATGTTTGTTGATTGTCATGTTTGTGGTCATGCAGGCAAAGACGACATGAAAAAATAGCCTCTGCTAGATAGAAAAAACTTATCTCCTACTGAGGCTCCACTTCATTTGGATGAGTAAATAAATATATACAGTTTGATTTGGGGGAATGAAAGCACAGACAGACAAAGAAGGCGGACAGGGGAGGTATATCTTTTTCTTTGTATTTACAAGAATGCTTTTGTCCATAGGACCCAGAATGTGATTAAGGGAGAAAGGTTTGGTGATGAACCTGAAAGTCTCCTTATCTCCCCATTAATCATTTATTTAGTTATTTTCATTTTTATTTTATTGATTTTTAATAAATTTTAATTAATCAATATATTATTTATATATTCATGTATTTGTATATTTATATATTAAATATATATTTAACTACATTAATGTATAAATATGTAAATAAAATAAATATAAAAAATAATAAATTTTATTTTAAAATATTTATTCTTTCCACTCAGGCAGCAAAATAGTGCAGTGGTTAAAATACTAGGCCTGGAGTTGGGAAGTCCTGGGTTCAAATCCAACCTCAATCACTTATTAGCTGTGTGACTGTGAACAAATCACTTAACTTACTATCTGTCTCAGTTTTGTCATCTATAAAATGGAATAATAATAATGCCTATCTCCCAGAGTTGTTGTGAGGATCAAATGAGCTAATTGTAAGGTAGTTTGTGAATCTTAAATCTCCACATAAATATTATCACATGCCCCTGAGGCTCAGTAATCCTAGGCAATGCCAATAAACTTTGGATTAAAAACACCATCGGCACCCAGAAAAAGAACTGTGGAGATCGAATGCAAATTGATACATACTATGTTCATTTCTTTTATCTGTGTTTTATTCCTTTTCCATGGTTTTCCCCTTTTGTTCTGATTTTTCTTTCCCGACATGATTCATAAAGCAATGTGTAGTAAATAAAATAAAATATAAAAAATATTAACCACTGAGGCAGAGAAGTCTAGAGGGAGTGAATGACAGAGCATATATACATGAATATTATGTTTCCCTATCCCATACTCCCTACTAATTAGGCGACCACTCAAATATCATCAAGATTCTTACAAAGTAGCCCTAGACATTAATGATGATAATAATAATAACTCCCATCCATAGACTGACTCAAGATTACAAATTATTTGCCTCCACCCAATCCCTTCCAGGTGGGTCCCATTTTCCTGTGTTTTACACATAAGGAAATCAAAATTTTCCCTGGGGGTTGAGCAGTTGATCAGCCAGAGGAATAGAATTTGAACCCAGGTCTTTTAAGGCTTCTCTTAGAACCACCCCCATTACCTGGAGTTAATTAAAGAAGGATTCCCTAGGCTTCAAAAGTCTGTGGATCTCAGGCTCAGCTACGTCCTAATCACCATCACCAGCATCGTCTCAGTAATAGTCATCATAAGTCACATTGCTATTGCTCTTCGAGTTGTACTGGGCTTTCCTTACATGATTTCATTTAATTCTCAAGGCCGCCCTCACAGGTCGGTAATAATCATAATAGCTCACATTTATACACCGTGATACGGTTTATAGAGTGCTCTCCCTGTAACAGCCTTGTTCAGTAGGGAGGACGAGGGTTATTATCTCTATTTTCTGGATGAGGGAACCGAGCCCTAGAGAGCTCAAGACATTTATTCAAGGTCACACAAGTTATAGTCGGGATTTGAACCCAACACTTAGCACAAGTGCCCGGTGCAGGATGGGCCCTTGATAAAGGCTTGGTGACTGACTGATGGAACCCAGGTTCCTTCTAGCATGTTTCTGCTAGCACACCATGATTTCCTCATAAAAGCAACAAGATGGGGACCAGCCAATTTAAAGCAACCAGCTTTTATTAAGCACTTACTCTGTCCAAAGCACTGCGCTTGGTGCATCATGGTCTCTATCCTACAGGGCCCTGGTGATCTGACTTTTGGGAGATGAGAAATCTGGTGAAAATGAATGTTTTGGGGTCTTGTAATTTTAAAAAAATACAGAATTTATATGGAGATTTGACCTTTGTAATATGTTCCTCACAGTTACCCTAGGAGGTAAATGATGCTATAAATATTCCCATTTTGTAGATGAGCAAACTAAAATTAAGTGACTTGCTTGAGCTCACAGAGTAGATAGGTATCAAAGACTGGGCTTCCTGATTCTAGGTCTAGCTCTCTACCTTCTGGGCTACCCAGCTGCCTTCTCTGCCTTGAGTATGTGACATGGATGGGGAAAAACTGGTCAGAGCTGTCTGTCACCTTCCCTAAGGGGTAGGATTTCCCTCTTCA
Organism: Antechinus flavipes; assembly: GCF_016432865.1. Classification (NCBI taxonomy): domain Eukaryota; kingdom Metazoa; phylum Chordata; class Mammalia; order Dasyuromorphia; family Dasyuridae; genus Antechinus; species Antechinus flavipes. The sequence goes on from NC_067403.1 coordinate 229,921,223, forward strand.
AATTGACAGCATCCTCCTGTCTTCATATTTTTGTTTTAGCCGATGTTGCCAAGTAGCATCTGAGCTGGTCTAGCTCCTCCAAGCTGTGGAATTGAGTCACTGAACATGAAACAAAGGGAATAAAGGGAAGTACAGGGGGCCAGGAAGACATTTACTAGCTGTGGGAAACTAGACAAGCCATTTAACTTTTGCCCCAGTTTTCTTATCTTTAAAATAATAATAAATATAATATATCATAAATAGACATATTTACATGTCTATTTATATATTTATATAAATAAATATGTTTTATATATAACTATAATATTTATAAAATAAATATAATAATAAGCAGATTATTAAAAATAAAATAATAATAATACTGATCTTCAGAAGCTGCTGGGAGAATCAAATGAAATAATAATTGTATTTAGCATGTGTTTGACACATAGTAGGTCCTACATAAAGGATTATTCCCTTCCTTATCCAATCTTATTATGTTCTAAGACAGGGATTCTGGAACTTTTTTGTGTCCTGCACCCCTTTGGCAGACTAGTGAAGTCAATGGACCGGTCTTCAAAACTGCATTATGAAACGCATCATAAAATGTATCAGACTACAAAGGAAACCAATCAGACTGAAATAAAGATGTAATTGCTATTTTTCCCCAGCCAAATACATGAACACTAGGGATCCTAAGTTAGAACGCCATCAATGACCAGAACTCAGCATTCAGATTTAGGAAGAGCTGGATTAACCAATTTTGTGACACTTAGGACAAGTGATTCAGTCTCTCAGCTTCCACTGTCTGGTCTGTAAAATGGGGCAATTCAGGGCACTTCCTCCACAACTTTGTGAAATCATGCACTCCTTTTCAGCCTCCATTGTCTGGTCTGTAAAATGGGGCAATTCAGGGCACCTCCTCCACAACATTGTAAAATCATGCACTCCTTCTCAGCCTCCATTATCTCATCTGTAATAATGGAGTTCTTCATAGGACCTCCCTCCCAGAAGGGTTGTAAGACCAAAAACTAATGTCTAGGCCAAGTTTAAAGTATTTAAGAATGACTTAATCCACATTTACTTGAAAGTTCCTGGAGCTGCCTACATACTCAGCTCTCTTGCTCTGGATTTTGCAAGGACAGAAAGTAATAACCCAAATACTTAGGGTGCTTTAAGATTGACAAAGGGGTCTCCCTCTTGAAACAATCCTGTGTGGCAAGTTTTTAAACCCATTTCCCAAAGGAAGAAACTAAGATTCATAGGAAGGAAAATAGCTTCCAAGGCTCCCTTGCTAGTATGTAGTGATCTGGGATGGGAGCCCTGACTTTTAAGCTCAGGACTTTTTTTTCCCATCTTACCTGGCCAGGACTACTGGGTTTACAAAATTGGACTCAAGACAAATGCCCTTGTCACTTCCTGGTTCCACCCGCTTTCTCACACCCGTTTCTGCTGGAGGAAGCTGGGGGAACACACATCTGTATTTTTATTTTTGGGGCCCTTTATTGCCGATCTTGTGCCGCTTGTTGATAGCATTGCCAGCTCTGATGAGTGGGGAAAGAGGTGTGAAGACAGAGTATTTTAAATCCACCTATCCTCAGCAGAGACATGTGGGGCAGTCTCGCTTCTCTGAGATTGAATCAGTCCTTCTCCCAGGAGGCCCTAGTTTCCCTCCTGCCCTATATTTTAATAAGACACAGCAAGGCCTGAGGGGAGATCCCTGGTCAGGTAGGCTGTTTGTGGGGGGGCAGAGGTAGCTCCAGAATCGACATCTCTTGGGAACAAGTCAGGAATCCCCTCTCTGGGGTTTGGTCCTGTGTAAAGTGCCCCTCTCTGTAGAACATCAGCTCCCTCGGAGTAAGGAATGTTTCATTCTTGGTACCCAGGACCTAGCAAAGTCCTGGCACACAGTGGGTACTCAATAAGTACCATTTGTGTTAATAATTAATAATATTATTTATTAATCATTTGTTTGTAATAATTAATAATCAATATTATTATATATTAATGTTAATAATATTTTACTAATTGGACAAGAAAGATTGGATGGCCTCAAATATCTCTGACACCTTCTACTTTCATGTTCCTTTTTCCCTTTAAGTCAGTTTGTGGGAAAGAGCAGAGTCTTCATTTTTTGGTATTGTATCATTTTTTTTCATGTGTCTGACTTATCCAGAGGCAGCCATCGAGTCACAGAGGGATGAATACTCTGCTGTCTCCCTTTTGCTTCTCCTGAAACCCCCTGAAGCTTCACCAGGCTTGATTAGTCCAGACATTTGGGTCCCAATGGGAACCCACTTCACCTTTACCTTTGAGCTAAGCAGACAGGATTTGCAAATGACTCATTTTTGCCGAATACAGTTTTTAGACCCAGGTTTCCCTGCCAGTTTGGATGATTTTGCTTTTTTTTTATATTTGGAATTCTTTTCCTGCTAAAGGTCCAGAGAACCAGTTAGGATATGCAGTATGTCCCGGCTTTAAGAAAATGAAATCCTTGGAAATGCAAGAAAATGGTGTAGAGAGTAGGGAGGGAAGCTAGGGATCTGGGGTGGGATAGCTTTTTTATACCAAAGGATCCTTAGTTTTGATTATCTTTGATGAACAAAAAAAGAACAGAGTTCCTTGGGCATCAGATTTAGAGACCATTGGGTCGAACTCCCTTATTTTACAGTTGAGGAAACTGAGGTCCAGAGAACTGATTCACTTCTGCTACTGTCAGAAGCAAGATTTGAAAAGCCTTCCTGATTTTCAAGTTCAACACTCTTAACTTTATTCAAATAGCAAATATCTATAACTTTTATGTTACAAATGATAAAAAGTATCTCTGTATCCCTAGTGTTTTTTTCTTTGTAACTTTTTCTTTGTAAAATTTTCTGTGTAACTTTTCAGGAAGACCTTTGGCAATATCTAAGTCAGAGGATCGGGATCTGGATTGTATTAGCCACATGATCTTGAAAGATTTATTTATTTATTTATTCTCTTCGGTGCTCAGTGAGGCTATTTCTAAAGGCAATTCATGGAAAGGCAATTTCTATGAAAAGAGACCTTGTTTGTGTCACTTGGATTCATAGGGACAGATGTTAGAGGTTATCTCTCTATCGCCCCCTCCCAGACACACCTTGTTTTACAGATAAGAAAAATTAGGTTGGGCAGCTAAATGGCACAGGGATAGAGCACTGACCCTGAAGTCAGGAGGATCTGAGTTCTAATGTATCCTCAGACACTTAACACTTACTAATTGTGTGACTCTGAGTAAGTCACTTAACTCTAACTGCCTCATCCCCCTCAAAAAATAGGCTTAGAAAATTGACTTACCCAAGATCATGCAGTCTAATAAATACACAAATCCACAACCTCTAATTCCAAGTACTTCTACTGTAGCATCCTTGGTGCCTCTGGTTCTCCTACTTGTGAGATCTTGGATGAGTCAATAAGTAGTCTCAATTTCTTCAACTGTAAAACAAGCATAATAATGTTTGTTGTAACCTGCCTCAGAGGACTTTATGGAGAAAAGTATCTTATAAACCAGCATGTTGGGTTGAATGATTTTTTTTTTTTCAGCTATAATGGCCATGATGAGTCAACAGTGTGTCAAAATGGAAAATGTACTGGCTCTGGAGTTTGACATCTTGGGTGCAAATCTTGCCTTGGTCCTCTCCTGCCTGTCTAATTTTGGGCAATTAGCCATTGATAAGGATTGCATGAGCACTTTAAAGTTTGTATTAAGCGCTCTAAAGTTTGTAAAGTGTTTTCCAGAGATTCTTATTTAATGCTCTGTGATGAGAACTGGGATACAGAGAAGAGTGGTAGAAGGCTGTCACTTATCCAGAAAGAGAACACCGTGTAAGAGGAGAAATAATATGCAAACCCTTTGTTCACATTTATTTATTTATTTGGTTATCTATGGATAAATGGGAGAGAATCCACAGAGAGAAGCCTCTTGTAAAAGGTGTGCTTTGAGGTGAGCGGTAAAGGAAGCTGGGAGGTGAAGATGGGGAGGGTAGGGGGCCCTGGGGACGGCCTGGGAAAAGCCTCCAGTTAGGGAGTCCCTTGTTTTAGGATCAACCAGGAGACCAGTATTTCTGGATGGTAGGGAGGGTGGAAGGAAGTAAAATGCAAAGAATGGAAAAGTAGCAAGGGAATCCGTTATGAAGAGCTTTGAATGCCAATAAGGAGCTTATATTGTGATGAATCCGTATACCAGCAGCTCTTGCCAATTATTAGCTCTGAAACCTTGATCAACTCATCCTCTCTGACCCTGAGTTTCCACATCTATGAAATGGGTTTGGATTAGGTAGCTTTGGAGTCTCCTTCTGGCTCCAAATCTAGAATTCATTGATGGAGAACTGGAACCGGGTCTTTCTCTTCACATGCTGAACTAGTTTGATTGTACAAGTCAGTCCAGAAACATTTAAGTGTACTAAATACAAAGGACGCCCCAAACAGGTCCTGTCCTCGAGAAACTTATATTCTAGAGGGACCATGCAAAAGATAAAAATAGCGGGGAATTAAAGATATACACTGAGTCGATAGATGGCCTTTTGAAGAGGAACGTGAGGAGGATCCAGAAAGGTTTCCTTGAATGAAATGGGATTTAAACCAGATGAAGAAAAAAGCCAAGAAAGCGATAAGATTCCTTTCCCCCAATGAGCCTCAATTTTCTTTATCTGTGTAATGGGATTCATAATTCCTGAATTATCCAAAGGCTCTTTCTACATTATCTCTAAAACCCAATAGAAAAAGACGGCCTGATGATTATTCAGGGCAATAACAGAACAATAATAAAAGCTGAGCTGGCCAACCCAAGCCTGTATAAAGAGTCAGAGTTCCTTTCTCTTAATTCCCAACCCTTATAGAGAGGTGGCTCTTACCAGAGTACAAAACAAAATATTGCTTAACAACGTGAAATGAATTCAATAGAACTCCGAGTTTCCTCTCGTTACTTATTTTATTATTTTTATTTAGCATTTATATAACATTTTATGATTGCAAAAGAGCATTACAATTACTTTTAATAGCTAATCTTTGAGGCATGGAACAGAGCCCAGGTCCTCTGCTCTCACTCAGGGCTAATCAGTCTCTTTTGTCAACTCTTAGATTTGGAATTCACAAATTGGGGGGGGGGGGTGATTATAAACGAAACCTTATTTGAATCCCCTTTGCCAGCATCCTGCTGTTTGCTCAGCAGTTGGCTGTGGAACCCTTGGGGGACCCATGGTAACATCAAGCTGGGGTTTCTGTGTTAAAGGGAAGCAGAGATTGAAAACCTTTTTCTCCTTGAGCAACAGAAGAAAAGAATCAAGGCAGCACTGCCTAGAGCTATCTTGGGTGGGTCAAGAAAATAGCCAGTTCTCAGACTTTCATCCTGGTTCCCAAGAGATAGAAATCCCAGCAGTGAATATCTAATCACATCTCGGGAGAAGAGAGCACCAAACTAAGAAACTGAGTAAAAACTAGCCTCGGGCTGGGTGCTACCCAGAATCTCCAAGACCATTCAAGTCCTTAGAGACCATTCTAGTGGGGATGGAGAAGGGAGTCCATATCTTTTCTTCCCTTCCTCTAAAATTCATTTCAGACATCAAGAGTCCCCGAGGGCTTGTCTGTCACCCACTAAAATGGTCATCGAACCCAGGAAGTTATACCTGCCCCCAGATTAATGTCAAAAGCAGATTTTCTCAGCAGAAGGTTGGAGAGTAGTGGGGGCGGGTTTGTTTTGTTTTTGAAGTAGGCAGAATGTGGGTCTGGTCACCCATATTTATTTAAAACCCTTGAATCATTGGCGGAGCTAGAAGGGACCTCAGAATCCATCTGCTGCTACCTCCTCATTTTTCAGATAGGGAAATAGGTTCGGAAAGGGGAAGCAATGTGCTCAATGTCCCACAATTCATTAGTGACAGAGTCGGGATTTAAACCTGACTCCTTAACTCCAGCCTTGGAGAACTTCCCATTTTCCTGCTTCCTTAATACAAAAACAGTACATTGAGTGTCTAGTATTGCCCTAAGCTCTTCAGAGACAAGGACCAGAATGAGACAATTCTATCTTCCCTTACAAAATGGAACCCGCTTATAGATAGGACAGATGCTAGATTATTTCCCAAACTTGGTAATTCTCTCTCTCTCTCTCTCTCTCTCTCTCTCTCTCTCTCTGTCTGTCCGTCTTTCTCTCTGTCTCTTTGTGTATATGTTTGTATTTCTGTCTGTTTCTCTCTGTTTATGTCTCTATGCATCTTTCTCTCACACATACACAGTGCTTTCATGTAACCTGAGTAGATGAATCAGGGAATGGAAGAGACCTTTTTAGAACTATCTGATGGAACCCCTCTTATTCTGTATATTAGCAGAGTCTCAGAGAACTTAGGTGAACTCCAAAGGAACCCCCATTAGGAGGTCATGTTCAGTGCCGCAACTAAGGCAAAGCGGGACAACTGGGGCTCTGTCCCAGGTGCCAACATTTGGGGGCACACGCCTTCCCGTGTCCAGAATCTGCTTTTTGAAATCTCAATGTCCTTCACTGATCATCACAGGGGTCGTCAGAGGGAAGCTCCAAGAAAGATTTGGCCCTGAGGAGAATGGCAGCCATCATTGGACTATCTCTATTGGGTTTCCTCTGTCTCCCACCATAGCCCAGTTCCTTGTCTGGGAGATACCCAAATCAGTTATATCTCCAAGACCTCCAGGGCTCTATATTGCCCTTTGGGGAATAATTCCCCATGTCTACTCTGGATCTCTTCCTCTCCCTTCTTGCACCCCCATTTACGATATTGTACTGAGTATCCTCTGGGGTTGTTATTTTCATTTGTTCTTTCTGTTCTTCAACTTCCCAAATGAAGTCTCGTGGAGCACTAAGAGTTAACCCTTGAACCCCGGCAAGGCTGGGACAGTATGACAGCTGCCAGGCTCCAATCATGCCTTTTTTCAGTGAGACTTCTGCCTGAGGAATCATTTTTTTTGACACTTTCCCTCAAGTGTCAGTGGTGACTAGACTTCTCCCCGATTTCCTTTGGCACCCACAGATTAACTGTCAGGGATCCTAGCTCACTCTCTGACAGGCCACAACTTCCTCATCTCCCTTGGAAGTGTGGGAGTCTTTCCGTGGGGCTCCCAGGGGCTGTAGCCTAAGGGGAGGATGTGAGGGGTAGCTTCCCCCGAGGCTCCCCTCATCCCCAGCTCTGGAGACATTCACAGGCTCTCTGAGAGAATCAACTCACAGTTATAAATAACCTTCTTCTGTATCTTGATCAATTAACACTTCCAAAGATAAGGGATGCTTCTAAGATTGCAGGTTTAAAAGGGGCATTGGAGCCCCCTGAGAGTGCTAATGACATCCAGATAATTCGGGCCGAGCCTGCAGCCCCCTTGCCCTGGAGCTGCTGTTTAGTTAAGTAGCGTGGGGTCTGTGTATCTATCTTAGGAGCCTGCAGTTTTGAGCCCCATATCCCCAATATCCACAGGAAATCGATGTGGGCAAAGCAATTATAGTTACTGTCAAGGAGAAAACCAACTCTCAAGGTAGGAATCCTGCCTGGGGCTCTAAAAAATCTGTGAGGCAGAAGGCAAGATTCAGAGTCGGGAGTTGGGTTCAAATCCTATCTCTATCCTAGTCCACCTCCAGCCTCAGTTTCCTCACCTGTAAAGTGAGGGGTTTGGAGAAGATGATCTTTAAGATTCTTTCTAATTCTTAACCTATGTTCTTATCATGGTTAGGGTCTTCTACCCCTGCTGGCTAGAACAACTTTCTCTGTTTCTGTCAATTAAAAAATGATGAAACATTTGCACCCGGAGGGAGGACTATGGAAACTGAGTGTGGATCACAACATGGTATTTTCATTTTGTTGTTGTTGTTTGCTTGATTTTTGTTTTCTTTCTCATTTCCTCCTCTTTTTGTTTTGATTTTTTCTTGTGCAGCATGATAATTGTGAAAATCTGTATAGGAGGATTGCACATGTTTATCCTATATTGGATTGGATATAGGGGAGAGGGTAGGAGGAAGGGAGGGAGGAAAAAAAATGGAACACAAGGTTTTGCAAAAGTGAATGTTGGGAATTATCTATGCATATGTTTTGAAAATAAAAAAACTAATTAAAAATTAAAAATGATGGATAGATGGATGGATGGATGGATGGATAGATGGGTGGAGGGAGGAAGGGCTGCTACTGAATTTTAAAGGGCTGGATGAAATCAATAGATAGTGATACTCATCTTTCCTCCTCCTGGACAGAGGAATGCCCCAGAATGCTTCTGCTAAAGCTGGTGATCAGGCTACCTCCAGAAGCCATCAAGCTCCTAGCCTCTCCATGAGCTTAAGGGTGAGATGGTACTTGACATTTTATTTGCAGATACCATACCAGTTGTAGATGGAAAACATCATTGTGATAATAACCACTGAATGACCTCTCCACTCTCATCTTCTCCCTTTCCTTCTTGAAAGGGACCAGCTTCTGATTCAGTTGCCTAAGAAGCATCATGGATTAGTGGTTAGAGCAACTTTGGGATCCTTAAGCAAGGGCAAGTCTCAGTAGAACTGGAACACTTACATAGTGACTTGAGAGTTGTAAAACACTTTACCTGTGTCATTTCATTTGATCCTCACAACAATCCTGGGAGGCAAGAGCTGTTATTTCATTTTACAGATGAGGAAACTGAGGCAGAAATGGTTGCTTGCCCAGGGTCACACTGCTAGATATGAACTTGACTCTTCCTGACTCCAGGTCCATTCTTTGTTCACTGTTTTCTTCCAACTGGCTCTTCATATTCATTAGGATACCAAGGCTTAGCTGATGTCACCCATGTATTTCTCACTTCCTTTTTTATCTCCTTTTCACCTTTAAAATAATATTATATTTATCTATATATTAAATATTATATTATATAAATATTATTATTATAATGTGAACTCTACCATTGCTCCTGGAAAGGGAACGTGTCATCCCAATCATAATGTCTGAGATAACTAGGACATAATTCCTTTCCCTCTAAGTGCTAAACATCCCTATTAGAATGTAATCCCTTGAGGACAGGGACTATGTCATCCCCTAGACTTTACATAGTACCTGCCAATGATAAGTACTTAATAAATGTTTGTTAATTGATTATATGTCACCCATCCCACGGCAGAGCACGATGAGGTCATGGGCTTAGAGTAAGAAGTTCCTTGGAAGGATATCTATTATTCCAATCCCCTCATTTTACAGAAGAGGGACTGAGTCTCGGAGACGTGAAGTCGATGGCCAGTGAGACACAGCCAGGAAGCATCTGAGCAAGGATTTGAATCCAGAATTCAGAATTCAGTGCACTAGACATACTATGGATCCAGAAAGAACATTTGAATCATTTGACAAAAATCTTCTTGGACCCGAGGCCCCAAACAGCTATGTGGAATTATCAGTCGCAGTTCCCATTTTTAGATTTGAAGAAGTTCTGAGGAAGGAGAATCTGCTATTTGCTTAAACTCCCAGGAGGAGAAAAATATTCCTACAGGGCTTTTTTCTTCTTTTCTTTTCCCAGAGCAAAACAGAGCCAGTGTTCTGGAGAGCCCATGTTTTCTTTGTTCTTGGGAAAAAATCGTTTGCTGTTACTTCCCCTTGAGGAAAGTAAAAAGGAGGGTGTATCCAATTGCCAAGAAAACTGGTTTAAGGATGAAAAAACCTCGGGTCCCGGTGCCCACCAGATCTTTGCCACTCTGGATAACCTTGGTAAACACCATCATCCAGCAGGGCCTTTCTAGCTTTCAACCTGGGGTGGTGCTGGCTATTCACATATTAAAAGAAAACTCTAAATCAAAACTGACCTCTGGGTAATTGGAATAGCCATAAAGAAGAGATAAGAGGTGGGCGACTACAGGTGTGGAACACCTTATATACTGTCTCATAAGGAGGCTGTCTTAGCTGGTTTTGCTTTTTTTATTATCCATTTTTTTGTCCTTTTTTGTTTTAGGGGATAGCTGCCTAGGATGTGGAGGATGGTGATGTCAAAATAAAGATATAATTTTTAGAGAAAAACAAAAACCTTTTAGACAGTGAAGGTATCTAGAAGAGGAGACACATTTGGAGATCAGCAGTGTCTCTGGCTTGGAAATTCTGAGGTCTGAGTTTCCAGGGCAATGAATGCTGTCATCACAACTCTGAGAACATTTGCAAATTTCCCCAAATAGTCCAGCTGGAAACAAACAGGACCTTAGCCTTATCCATTTGTTCCGGTGATTTAGGAAGGTCTGGAGGGAAAGTACAGACGTTAACAAGAGAGAAAAGGAGGAGGGGGGTACTGAAGCTTAGCAGCTGCCTAGGAGGAAGGGGGAAGGAGGGATGAAAAGAGAGGCAGAAATTGAGAGAGGCTGGGTGGGGGTGTGGGAAGGAGAGGGACAGAGAAAGAGACACAGACAGAGTAAGAAAGACAGAGACAGACAGAGAGAGGGACACATAGAAAGACATAGAGACAGAGACAAAGAGAGAGACACAGAGACAGATACAGTGAGAGAGGGACCCAGAGAAAGACAGAAGGACAGAGAGAGGGGGCGGGAGATTTAGGGAGAGAGAGAGAGAGACAGAGACAGAGAGAGAGACACAAAGATAGAGACAGAGACACAGAGAGAGAAATCAGGAATCAATGGAGAAAAAGAGGGAAAGAGAGATGTAGAGAGAAGAGAAAGATGGAGGATGAGACCAACAGAGAAAAGCAGAGAGACAGAGACAGAGAGTTAAGAGAGAAACAGAGACAGAGAGAAGAGAGAAATCAGGAGTCAATGGAGAAAATGGAGAGAAAAGACAAATGGAGAGAGAAGACAAATGGAGAGAGAAGAGAAAGACAGAAAAACAGAGAATGAGACATAGAGAGACAAAGAGAAACAGAGTCAAGGAAGAAAGAGACAGAGAATAAGGAGCAGATTTCAGTCTCTGGAGTTCCTGGGATTTTTTTTTTTTTTGCACTTTTTACTCTTGTCTCAGTGAATTGTTTTAAGATCTAAGTTTTGCTGAAGTCAGATGTCATCAGACAGGAAAGGAAAACGCCTACTCCTTGACAGCCTGTGTCCATTTATTTGCAACGGATGAGAGACATCCTTGGCCATCATCTGACACCTGTAGCCTCTGGACAAAGCCGTTAGATACGGTTTCCTATCTGGGCACATTCACAGAAGAGAGTGTTCTAGGCTCTCCAGAGTGCAGCCTAGTGTTCTCCCCTGAAGAGTTCTTACGGTCATTGAGGAGCCTTGTAAGCATCTCTTAATTTCCTTGGAAGAGCAGAGAGCTCACAGCTCTTCCACGTTTCTGGCTTGTGTGCCTGTGGGGCATGTGCATGAAACCTGCTTTCATCCACTCAAAATGGACTTCTTAAACGGCAAGGAGCCAGATTCCCAGAAGGTCATGCATCCCAGAATTGTCAGAGTACTCAGTCAATCAATCAGTGTGCATTTATTAAGCACCTAATAATATGTAGTGGGCACTGTGCTCAGCATTTTAGAAGATAGAACAAAAATGAAAACATTTATAAGACAGATGAAAACAAAAAGAAAAAATGAAAATGAAAATACCTTCAAGGAATATATTTTATCAGGAGAGACATTATGTACATGAGTAAATATAAACAAATGATATCCCCTTTTCCCACCCCCAGTATCTGGGAGGGCTTGAGAAAGACTCCATATGGAAGGTGTAATGAGCAGGATTTAAAAGAAAGCAGACTCTCTGAGGCAGAATTGAGGAGGGAGTACATCTAAACATGGGAGACAATCAGTACAAAAACATGGAGGAGGGAAATGGAGCAAGAAGAGCAAGTCTGGAAAGGGCAGCAAGGCAGGAATAATGAGACTTGCAAAAATTGTTTGAGGCTAGGTTGTGAGGGGCTTTAAAAGCTAAAGGGAAGAACTTAGATTTGATCTTAAGAAGCAATAGGGAGCCTTTGGAGTTTATTGAGGAGAAGAGTGACATGGTCAGGATTTGGAGGCAGAAGGTTGCTCACTATCTGTGTGGCTTTGGGCAAATCATTTCCCTTTGGGGAATTTCTTCAAGGGTAAAATGAGATGATCCTAGGATCATTTCTTGCCCTGAATCTATTACAATTGTGTTATCTCAGGGAACTTAGATAATGTCTAATTCAACAACTCATCTTCTTCCCAACTTTTCTCCCAAAATGGTCATCCCATCTTTTATCTGAAGCCCTTAGGGACATAGAACTAGGAGGCAATTTAGAGGTTACCTATTCCAACCTCCTTTTATAAGCACCCTGAAAGTGGACATTGGGAGTGAATAGGATACATGGTCTTAGAATCAGGATGTTCTGAGTTCAAATTCTGCTTAGATGCTTGAGCAAGTCACTTTACCTCAGTTTCCTCACCTGTGAAATGAGAAGAATGGTCCTACGTCTCTAAAATCTTTCAACTCTACATCTATGATCCTCGACCCACAGAGATAAAGAGATTTACTCAAATCCAGGATTCAAACTTCGGGTTTTGGTTCCAGAACCTAAATTTGCCTCTTTTTAATTTCTACTCTGGTGATTATCTGCCCCTTGAGAATTAGAGTTCTGGGATCCTTAGTTCTTTCTCTTCTGCTCTTAGAAAGGGGTGTAAAATGACTTTGTTACAGCATTTTTCTGGATCATGGATCGTTCAGCTGGAAGGTGAATCTTACAGAGACTCATGGACTGTCTGAGCCAATAAAACTTTTATTCATAGTGTGAAGGAAGGGGGAATGTATTTGAAGACTGGAATCTTGCCTCTGTTCATCATCTGTAGGTTTAGGGCAAGTCATCCAAATTAGCTCTGGTTTTCCTCAGATGTAAATGTCAGGAGTTTGATTAGAACAGGGTTTCTAAATGTGTGTGTGTGTGTGTGTGAGAGAGAGAGAGAGAGAGAGACAGAGACAGAGAGAGAGAGAGAAAGAGAGAGAGAGAGAGAAAGAGAGAGAGAGAGAGAGAAAGAGATAGAGAAAGAGAAAGAGACAGAGAGAGAGAGAGAGAGAGAGAGAGAGAGAGAGAGAGAGAGAGAGAGAGAGAGAGAGAGAGAGAGAGAGAGAGAGATCTTTGGCAATCTAGTTAGTCAACTAGCATTAATTAAACCACTACTAGATTACACAAGTTCACTGCTAGAATCTTATAAAACCTAAATTTCCCTTCTCAGAGTTTTTAGTGCATAAAATAAATATATGGGATTATTTTTAAATACATAGGATTATTATTGAAATACAGTGATCAAATCATTAATAGAACAATTTCCAAACCTATGAAATCTGTCCACCTGCTAAGAACTCATAGATTAGCTGAGTGTGGTAAAGCAGGGGAATTTCTGCTACTTAAAAAGGAGGCTGAGGCTGGATAATGGATCACTTGAGACTGAGAGCTCCGAACTGCAATAAACTAAGTCAACTAAGTCTGATACAAATATGAAGCCCAAGAGCCATCTAAGGAGAGAAATATCAGCTCATCAAAAATGGAGCAGGTCAGAGTTCCAGGGCCAGTTAGTAGTCGGATTGAACCTATGAGTGACAGCTGCCCTTTCAGCCTAGGCAAGATAGGAAGAGCTAGTCTCAAAGAGAGCCAAAAGGATTACAGCATCTTTAAGGTTCTTTCAGCCCTTATATCCTATGAGATTGTATGAACTTGCCTCATCTGTATGGAAAGGGAATAAGCATTTATAAAGTGCCTACTATGTGTCAGGCACTGTGATAAACACTTAACAAATATTGTTATTAAATATTTGATATTTAATTAAATATTATTATTTACAAAAATAAAATTAATAACAATAGCTAATATTGATACAGTACCTACTGTGTACCAAGTTCCGTGCTAAGTATTTCACCGTTATTATCTCACTTGGTCCTCCCAACTCTGGGAGGTGGATGCTACTCTCAGACTGAGGCAGAGAGAGGTTAAGTGACAGCTAGTGAATGTTTGAGGTCAGGCAGCAACTTAGATCTTGATTCCAAGCATGGTGGTCTGTCCATTGTGTCTGCTGGTGAGGAAGTTCAAGCTCGGAAAAGTGCTATCTAATCCCAAATTACCCAGCTTTCTCCAGAATCTCTGTCTGGGGACTTGAAACTTTCCATGCCTATGTATCCGCTTGGCAGGAGCTGAACAGGGCAAGGGATAAGACATGTTTTTAATTTGATTTCACCTTAAATGGAGGGAAAAAAACAGAATTTCTTTCTCTGTACAAGTCTAAAATAGTTAAAAATAGGGTGTTTCTGAGCTTAGGGCCCCCTCAAACTTTCAGTGTCACTTTCCACCACCCACTTCCTACTTGATTAATTCTACAGCAGAAGCAGAGTTTCAGATGCAGGTTGGGGTTGGAGAGAAGGAAAGCTGAAAATCAAAACACCAGCTATTCCTCTTAAGCAATGCCTGGGGGAAAACAAACAAACAAACACCAGGCTTGGAAGTTGGGAAACTGGTTCCATGTTCAGCTAGCTTTTCTTAAAGCCCCCACTAAGTGCCAGGCTAAGGCAGGATTCTAGGAATAGAAAAACAAAAATTAAATGATCTCAGCTCTCAATGGCACTAGGGCGTGACTCACAACAGAAGGTCAATAAATAATAATAACAATGGCTCCCATTTGTGGAAGTCTTCTTTTGCAAGTTCTTGCTTTGCAGTAACCTTGAGTGATAGGAAGTACAAAGAGCAGCATCCTCATTTTTATAGATGAGGATATGGAGAATAGCATGTCTTAGAGAATGCTGATGTTGAGGTAGGAGAGGGAGGGAGGACGGAGACAGAGATAGAGAGACAGGCACAGAAACAGAGAGAGGCAGAGACAGAGAGCTGAGAGAGAGACAGAGAGACAGTCAGAGAGAGACAGAGACAGAGAGAGAAACAGAGACAGAGACACAGAGTGACAGTCAGAGATAGAGAGAGGGAGAGAGACACAAAGACAGAGACAGCTGAGAGAGAGACAAAGACAGAGAGACAGAGATAGACAGAGAGAGAGACACACACACACAGAGAGAGAGAGAGAGAGAGAGAGAGAGAGAGAGAGAGAGAGAGAACAGACAGAGAGATGAGAGACAGAGAAGCAGTCAGAAATAGAGAGAGAGACAGAGACAGAGAGAGAAACAGAGACAGAGACACAGAGAGACAGTCAGAGATAGAGAGAGGGAGAAAGACACAAAGACAGAGACAGCTGAGAGAGAGAGAGACAAAGACAGAGAGACAGAGATAGACAGAGAGAGACAGAGAGAGAGAGGGAGAGACAGAGAGCCAGAGAGACAGAGACAGGGAGAGAGAGAGAGACATACATAGAAAGAGACACACACACAGAGGTTGACAGAGTCAGACAGAGAGAGAGAAGGAAGGAGGGAGGCACAGAGAGGTAGAGACAGAGAAAAGAGAGAGAAGAGACAGACAGACAGACATCGTCAGACAGAGAAGAGGGAAGGAAAGGAAAGGACAGGTCAGGAGAGGAGTCACATGTGTAAAGAGTTTTGCAAACCTTAAGGTGTTATCCAAGTCAGCTATTATTACATGGATGTTAATGAGAGACGCTACCTAGTACAGAGTAGAAAGCTGGCCTCAGACCCTGAAAGAGCAGCATCCATGTCCCACCTTTGACACAAATTATCCGTCCGATCCTAGACAAGTGCTTCAAACCCTCAGAATTTGCCAAGACTGTAAATTGTAGAGAAAGCAGCCGTCTGCATAAAGAGGGAGAGTTTTCTCACCTGGGATTTCCCTCTATCAGTAGAATCTCAGGTCCAGGTCTTCTTCCCATCCTTGATATTTATAATCAAATGCCCATATTCTCTATTGTTATGACTTCCAAGTATTCTTGGTGAGTTTATTGACTTTTATTTACTCAGTATATAAAGAATTATTCCTGTAACAGCCTTGTGCAGCAGAAATGAAAATGTAATTTCCATTTTATAGATGAAAAAACTAAAGCTCAAGAAGAGCAAATAAATGGCAGAGACGACATTTGAACCCAGGTTTCCCAACTCAAGACCGCTGCTCTTTCTGCCATTCTCCACTTCCTTTCTAGAGTTCATTTCAGGGAACACACAGAGAGTCTTCGAGGCTGCTCAGACACAGTGATGCTTCTAAGTTTGCAGCAGTGGTTCCTTATTGTCACCCTAGGGGTTGAAAACCAAGAGGCGTCTCTAGCCTGACTGTCAAATCAATGGAAAGTTAGTCCACTGTAGCCTGTAAATTACTGGTCTGGTAAATTCAGTTCAGTAGCATGTCACCTCGTTATCTATTAAGTTGTCACGCAATAATGTCCTGGCTGCTGAGGGCTTGAATGAGTGGTCTCGGGAGGGATATTTAACTGTGGAAAAGATGCCTGAACCGGACTCACAAACTTGAGGTTCAAATCTCAGCTCTGTCAGTTACCACTTGGGTGACTTTGGGCAAGATGATTGATCTCTCCAGACTTCAGTTGCAATTTTCTTATCTAGAAAATGTGAAAAATGGAATGCATTTCAGAGGCCATCTAGTCCAGCCTCACAGATGAGCAAACTGAGATTTAAGAAACTGGAGATTCACCTAAGGTCTTAAAAGTAATACGAATGAGAGTCAGGATTTGAACCCAGATCCTGCTGATGAGGTTCAAGAAGTCATGAAGTACTCTTTGATGCAGCAGTGTCCCTACTGGGCTTGTATCCCAAAGAGATCTAAAAGAGGGAAAAGGACCCAGATGTGCAGAAATATTTGTGGCAGCCCTTTTCATAGTAGCAAAAAACTGGAAACTGAGTGGATGCCCATCAGTTGGGGAATAGTGGAATAAATTATGGTATATGAATGTTATAGAATATTATTATTGTATAAGAAACGATCAGGAGGATGATTTCAGAAAATCCTGGAGAGACTTATGGGAAATGATGCTAAGTAAAATGAGCAAAAATTGTATATAGTAAGAACAAGATTATGGGATGATCAACCTGTGATGATCAATTCTTTTAAACAGTGATATGATTTGGGGCAATTCCAATAGACTTATGATAGAAAGTGTCATCCATATCCAGAGAGAGAATGATGGAAATTGAATGTGAATCAAAGGATAGTACTTTTACCTTTTAAAAAAGTCACAAAGTTGGAAAGTTTGCCAAGGGAGAATTCACAGGTTCAAGCCATATTCCAGTCAAGGGACTAAAAGCTTTAATATTAAGCTTTAACAAGCTGGCAAAGCAGGGAAGTGGGACCTCTTATAGGAAAGGAATAACCTCGGGGGTTGCCATCTCTCTAATCCTGTCAATGGAAGAAATTCAACAAAGTCCCTTTCCAGGCACCACCTTCCCTATGGCACACCTAGGTACTAGGGACCTGGTCTTTTGCTGTGCCTTATTCACCCTATGGATGACACACAAGTGAATTAGATTGAAGTGAGGGAGGGCTGTGCAAGGTTCCCTGCCTCACTTTCCCCTCCAGACTCATCTGGGTCCAGTGGCTAAATATAGAGCAGGATCACTGAAGATGGCCCTGGCTTCAGTGGGAGACGTTGGGCTTTTGAAGCTAAGGTCTTCAACAAGTCTGGGTTTGACTGAGGCAACATTCATTCAGTGATTAAGGCTGTAAGAAATGAGGTAGAGAATTACCTTTTTTACTTAGTCAAAAAACCAAAGAGGGGACAGGGAATCAATCAGGAGGGGAAAAACCTAAGGGTTTCTGGCCAAAACAGCAACAATTGCTCTGCACAATTCACCTGGGGCCGAGTGGGCTTGACCTGGGACCTTTTGTTAGCCAATGGGTGAGAGCCAGAATGATTTGGCTTTAAGACAAGGTCCTTAGGAAACAAAATCTAGCTAGTAATCACTGATTTCAGACAAAGTCAAACTTAAAAAAGATTAATTCAAGAGAGAAATCTACTCTTATGTCAGTCATATTAATATTGTTTTAGGTGAATATTCATGTATGTGTATATGTGTGTATATATAAATATGTGTACGTATGGAGGTGCATGTATGTGTGCAGGTGTGGGTGTGTATGTATATGTATATATATGTATCTGTGTATGTAACTACATCTGTGCTTTACTGCAGCCTACTTGGTGGAAGGCGTTGGGGAGGGAAGGAAAGGGAAAAGAAAGATTAAAGTAAAAAGCACACAACAGAGAACAAAAGAAAACTTACAAGGAAGCAAAGAAAAGATGGACAGTTGGGAATACAATGTGGTCTATTATATATACTTTCTTGAAATAGAAATCTATTGTTATATATTTTGAATCCTCCCTGATGTTCTGTTGGGCACATGACAATGTGTGTTCTGTTGTTGTTTGTTTTATTTTGCTTTATTTTCTTTTTCTATTTATCTCTTTATATTTTACTTTTTCTTATTTTGTATTTAAGCTTTAAATAAATACGTATATAAATATATAAAAAGAAAGATATCTAGCCCATGAACTCTAAGATAGGAATGAAGGAAGGAAAAATGAAAGAAGGAAGGAAGGAAGGAGGGGGGAAGGAGGGAGTAGGGAGGAAAGGAAGGAGAACAGGAAGGAAAGGATGACTAAAGGAGAGGAGGGAAGAGAGGAGACAAGGAATACAGAAAAGGAAGGAAGGAAGGAGGGAGGGAATGAGGAAAGAAAGGAAGGAAGGAAAAAAGGAAAGAAGGAAGGAAAGAAGTAAAGAGGATGATTAAAGGGGAGAAGAAAGGAGAGAAGAGAAGGAAAATAGAAAAGAAATGGAGGGAGGAAGGAAAAAAAGAAGGAAGGAGGGGGGAGGAGGAAGGAGGGAGGCAAAGAAGGAGAGAAGAAAGGAAGGAGGGAGGGAGGAAGACAGGGAAGAAAAGAAGGAAGAAAGGCAGGTTTTTCCAGGGTCTTACATGTAATGAGCAATGAAGGAATGGGATACAGGAAGACAGGCCAGCTGCTTCTTCCCCTAGACTCTCAGCTCCTAGTCTCCTTATTTGTTGTTTTCCCCCATTAGAATGTAAGCACCTTGAAGTTAAGGACTGTCTTTCCCTATGGCTTATATTTGTATTCTTGGCACTTAGCATGCCTTGAAATTAGAAGGCACTTAATAAATGCTTTTGGCTCATATACTGAATATGAAGGAGGTCCAGAGAGTCGAAAGCCCAGAGCACTGGATTTAGAGTCAGGGGGCCTGGGTTCAAGTTCAGCTTGAAAGAACTTGCCCAGAGAATAAGCAAAAGAAGAAGGGATTCTGACTTAGATCCAGTCTCCTTTCTCTTCTACCACGTGGGCCTGTACTAGGCTCTAGGGAGGCTATAAAAGACATCAATAACAGACACATGTGTGTGGAAACAGTTAAGAACAGTATGAGAGAATACGACCTAGTGGTGGTGGGGGCTTTGGACAATTAGTGCCAAAGGAAGAAATTGTTTCAGCCTGGAGTAAAATGACTTCCAAGGGAAGGAGATCTAGATTTGGACAAATTCAGGGGGCGATGCTGAGGAAGGAGTGTCAAAGAAAAATACAGAAGAAGGGGATCGATGACTCTAGAACATTAAGAACTCAGGATGAAGTGGAAAGAGACACATTACTAGAATCTTGGAAACTTAGCGGACCTTGGCCATGTTCCACGTTTCCCTTCCTGGCCCTCAGTTTCATCTTCTGAAAAACGGATGGTTTTCAAGGTCCTTTTCCAGCTGTAAATACTCTGGTTGTCTCTGGGAGACCACAGCTTGGTGAGACTGCTTCCACTAGTACTAACGCTCAGTAGGATTCCTTACGTTTAGATTGTGTTGCCACAACAACAGTTAAATTGGGTCCCATTAGGTTCCCCCAGGCCTCTCCCGTAGCTTTGTACATCTGGTGTTTGATATCTTTGTTAGAGTTGCTGGAACATGAGCTTCAGAAAATTGGGGTCCCAGGATTTTGAGCTGAAAGGAACTTCAGGGATTATTTAATCCTCTTCTTTTTATTTATTTTTTATTTTATTTTATTTTAAATCTTCTTCTTTTTAAAGATGCCCAGATGGATTGAGAGATTCACCCAATATCACACAGCAGCAAGAATAGGACTAAAGTCCATGTTGCCTTCCTCTAGATCTATTTTCTCTTACACTTTTTCCACTCACAACCCTTTTTCATCTGATAAATTTCTACGTGACCCTGGATATATAAGTATATAAAACAGTTATACAAATCAAACATTTACTGATAATAAATCATAATTTTGCAATCCCCACATAAGGTCTGGCCCACTCTTTAAGAACCTCTCAATACCATATTTCTGGGTCTCCTCCTAATTCAGAGCCTCTATTTCTACAGCTCCACAGGTGTGCCAGGTGAGATGTTGGAACAACAGACCGGGAGTGAGGAAGGCCTGAGTTCAAATTCAGCCTCAAATAACCCTTGACACCTTTCTGTGATCCTGCCTCAGTTTCTTTATTTGCATAACAGAGATTATAATAGAGATAATAAGATAAAATGCTAACTAATATTGTGATGATGGTGATGTGAGATGTCTTACTTGAATGAAAAATGAAAATCAGAGAGAGAAAAGGAAAACTGAAGACTGAATTTGTCAACAGCAGGAGCAGAAGGATTTTGACTTTCTTCACTGCTCCATCACTTTACCTTAGGACCATAAAGGGAATGGTTAAGTGAGAGCTAAACCATTTTGTTATCACAAAAAGGGGAGTCTGATTGGGCAGGGAACTGTGGTGGGGTTGGAAGGGATGTGAACCGAAATCAATGAAATTAATGTTGGAGACTGGATATCCACTCACAACCTTTCACAGATCACAGAATTCCCAAATAGGAAGAACCTCAGTGACCATCTCATTGGAAGATTATGGTTCTGGAGTTGAAAGGGACTTCAAAGATGATCTGGTCCAACCCTCTCATTTTACAGATGAGGAAACTGAGGCTCAAGTTCACATGGGATTCACACCTAGGTCTTCTAGTTCCATATCCATCTCTCCACCATATCTTATTCTCTCTACGTTATAGTCAGTTAATGGTCCTTCAGTCTTTTTCAGAAGACGTCACATGTGCTGTCTTTTCCAATTAAATCCTTGAGAGCAAAACAATGATTCACTTTATTTATTTGTATCTCCAATGCTTATCACAATGCAGTCAGGGGTCCTCACTAAATCTAGAACCAAAGTGATTGGGGCTTCCAGACTGCCTAAGAATAGGGGAACTGGATTATGTTAAAAATGGAGCAGGTCCAAGTTTTGTGAGTGTCTACTACCTCCTCCTCCTGGTCAGGATAGGGACACCCGGTACCCAAAAAAATAGCATTTCTGTGTTGTTTGCTTTCATGGGAAGCCTGGGATCATCAGTGAAAGAGCTTTTCATTTTATGGTTTTTAAAAGGCTTTGCCTGTATTATCTCATTTGATCCTCAGAACAACTCATCATTTTATAGAGGTCTTGAGAGATTAAATAAATGACTTGCCCATAACCACACCGGTAGTGAGTATCAAAAGTGAGATTCTAAATAAGGTCTTCTAGACGCCAAGTGTCAGACAGCTAGGAAGCGGATTTCTTGATTTTGAAAGGAAGGTTTCCTCTTCACTTTTTCTCATTTTTCCTCACTAATTCCCAGAGGACATTCTTTCTTTCATCCTCTCCATCCTTGTGACTCTTTGGATTTCTTCCTGCACCTTTCCCCAGCAGCCTCTTCCCCTTGGAAGATCACCTGCCCCTGGGGCCGCTTCCTTTGAATGGTCAGTTCCTCCTGGAACCTCCATGTTAAGGAAAGAATCCAGGCTGGTCTCATTCCCTTTTTCATTCCACTTCTGACCCTCCGTTCTTCTTTCTCCACCATGTTCCCTTCATGAGCATCGTGATCTCTTTGCCAGTACCTTTTTATGAATACTTCCCCCCAGACCCTATTAGAATGGAAGCTTCTTGAGGGAAGACTGACTTTCTATTTTTTCATTTATAGTATAATGTAAGTCTGGAACTTAACATTAATAAGTCTGTAACAAATGCTTATTGATTGATTTGATCAGTCTGGATACAGGGGCAGAATCCAGGACACTGAATCAATTAAAAACCACGTGTTAAGTGTGTATTATGTGATAAGCTTTGGAGATACAAATATGTAAACCATGGTTTTGCTCTTGAGCATCTCAATGAGAAAAACAACACATGCAAGCACTGAATAAAAACAACATATGTAGGCACTTCATAAAGTAAAACTGGGGTCTCCGCAGCCCAGGCTAAGTCGTTGAGGGTCTCAGTCATCTGTTTTAGCTGAGATAGAAATTCTTTGGTGCTTTGATTCAAACACAAGCTGGTGTAGGGAGAGAGCTGGTGAAAAGTGAAGGAACTTGGCTGGGGCCCATGGAAGAACATGAGGAAGGCTCAATTTTAATCCCAAATAGCTGATGGGACCTTTGAACCCCATTCCACAGCTGAGCCTAACAGCCCTGTACATTTGGATGCACAGGGATCTTTCAAACACTTTGCAGAAAGTAGGTGACAGGGTCAAAGTGAGAGTTCCCCACCTGCTTCCAGACAGCTGTTTCCTGAGGTTGGTTATTAGGGTTTGGTGCTTTTCCCCCCCTTAACCAGGTGAGTACAAAGCCAGATTGTCCAATCCAGGAAACTCCTGGTGCAGTCATCAAGAAAATTCTTTTCTCCAGGAAACCCATCTGACTGTGTGGAATAGGAAGATTCTAGAGACTGAGCCATTGCAATCCCTAGAGAAAAATCTGGGCCGAGGCTGGGGGCCCCTGCTTGTGGGAGTGAGGACATCTTGAAATATCTTGAAAGAAAAATTCCCTTTACGGCTCTTCTTTCTCTGAACAGTGGCCGGCTCCTCCGAGCCAAGAATGAGGGCTTAGGGGGCTCCCCTTTGTAACTGGATTCTTTCAGCTCCCCCTTCCGCCCCTCCTTTGGCTCATCTTGGGGGCCCGTTGTCCCAAAGCGATGTCTGGTCGTTGGGATCGGGCTTTGTGAAGTGAAGGGTCGGCTTGCACTTCTGATGGGCCGCAGCTTTCCTCCCACGTTGCATCCTCTCATTCACCCCAAGAGCCAGGCTTGGACGGATTCCTCCCCAGACCCGAGACTTTCCAGGCCTTTGTAGTCCTGTTAGCTATTGTAGCCTCGGCCTGATCTGGAACAGGAATGAAACCGGGGGTTAATGGCTCCTAGCCCAGAGAGAGGAAGCACAGGGCGAGGGAGGTGTGCTGTTCTGGAGTGCAAGCTCTTAATTCAGGGTTTTATGTGCTTAATTATGGATGTCTAAAGTGCTCATTGGAGAGCCCCTCGGGTTTGGCTAGCTTGGAGCTGTTAAATCCAAGAAAGGAAGGAAAACTAGGCAATGAGATTTAACTCTTTGAGTGCAAATCCCGCTCTCCGGGGCTCGTTTGGAGGTAGGGAAGAAATGATGCTGGGTGGCAGGTATATTGATCAGAGGAAATTTGAGATTGAGATCTATTGGACTGGAGGATTTTAGGGTAGGAAGGAGGGATTATAATGGTCCAGAAGCACCAGAGGTTAAGCTTTCTATCTTCCTGGAAGATATTCCACTGTTTCTTAACTGGCTGAGGGATCTTGGCTAAGCCCTTTCATGTTTCTGAGACTCATGTGCAAAATGAAAAGAGGGTTTAGGTTCATAGTTAGGGTATTAGATAAGAATATCTGGGTTCAAATTCTGTCTCAGACACTATCTTTGTGATCATAAGGAGTCACTTAGTTTCTCTGTGACTCAGTTTCCTCATCTGTTAAATGAAGGGATTGGACTCAATTCTAATTTCTGCATCCCCTTGGCAGCAATATGGTGGTGCTGGTTCCAGGAACTGACTACAGTAAAAAATCAGAAGGTCCCTTTGAACTCTAAATCCGTTATCCTTTCTTCCACCCAGTTCTTATGTGGTATAGTTCGGTAGTCTCTAATTGCCTTCCCCAGATTGTGCATTCCCTCTTTCGTTTTATCTCCATTCAAATTCAACAAATATTTATTAAGTTTTTCCTGTGTCCCTGACACTGCTTTAGGGCTGGAGACTTAAGGACAAAAATGAAACAGCTCGGGCTTTCAAAGAGCTTATATTTGATGCAGAAGTTTATAATATGATCTTTTTCACCTTCTGGGCCTTGGTTTCCCTTATTTGGGAAATGAGGGGACTAGACTATTATCTGTAAGACTTATTTCAAATCTAAATCTATGATCCAAAGTAAGTGGACTTGAAGGGGAGCTGGAGGAAGGAAGCACATAGGCCCAGCTACCATACTGTAGCCCTCAGAGTCTTAGAGACTTTAGAAAAGAATAGATCCCAAGAGAGGCCAGAATCTCCCAAAAGCCTTTGCAGTGGCTTTCAGGATAGTAGAATGAAGTAGGGTGGCCCCACTTGCCTTCAAACAAACAATGGGAGATTTCAATTAATTCATTTTTCGTGGCCTTATGGTAGTGGTCAACTACTTAACTTAACTCTGGGCAAATCACTATATTTTCCTGTACCCACAGTTTTCTAACATGTAAAATGAGATGATTGAAATAGATAGCCTCTGAAATTCTTTAACACTATAGAACTGTGATCAAACCAGGAAGGAGCTATGTAGCCATTGCGATCTTTATTGTCCCTTCCAGAGAACCAATTTAATCTTACCTCATCTTCCTATCTCACCTGGAATCTTCCTACTAACTTGATGAAAAAATATTTCAGAAACACTTTTTTGAGGTTGTTGATGCTGTTTATTTTTATCTTTCTTTTTTTATTAAAGCTTTTTATTTACAAAATATATGCATGAGTAATTTATCTTGCTGCATAAGAAAAATAAGATCAGGAAGGAAAACAAACTGAGAAAGAAAACAAAATGCAAGCAAACAACAACAGAAAGAGTGAAAATGCTATGTTGTGATCCACCCTCGGTTCCTACAGTCCTCTCTCTGGGTGTAGATGGCTCTCTTCATCACAAGATCATTGGAACTGATATGAATCATCTTATTGTTGGAAAGAGTCACGCTCATCAGAACTGATCATTGTATAACTTTCTTATTGCCATGTACAATGATCTCCTGTAAGTCTCCCCAGGCCTCTCTAAAATCATCCTGCTGATCATTTCTTATAAAACGTCAATATTTCATAACATTCAGAAACACTTTTATGCTTCAGTTCATTTTGACCTCTTCCTATTAGAACACAGGAAGCTGTTTTTACTAATTTATACTAAAAAAATGGAAGGAAATTGGAAAGAGTCAAAATTAGGTCTGATGTAAGGGAGACAATTCCTTTTATTTCATTTCTAATAAAGATTTTATTTATTGACCAACAGAGTAGTTCTAAAACTAAAAAAGCTCAAAAAAAGCTCCTGGAACCTCTTGTTTTTTGCCTGTCTTGTACCTTTCTTCAAACTTGACCTTCACCTCCCTCCTTACATTTTAGCTCAGGGTCACAAGACACATCCTTGTTGACAACTGTTTTGTCCAATGGGATATGAAGAGAGCATCTAGTGGACATGAAGTGGTTATGTTATATACTTTCATGAAAGACTTGGTTTTAGATTTCTTGGCCATTTTCTTTTTTGCCCACTTCTACAGTCGTTTTGCCAGAGTAGTGGTCAACACCTGCCACCAAGGTATGGCTATAGGATCTGTCCAAGGTCCCATCATCAATGTTCTTCAGGATGCTAGCTTTGTGCCCCGAGTACCACCAGGCCAGAACCAGCATTAACTTCCAAGGGTTTCATGAGCTTGCCCATTCCCATGCGAAGCAATCCTCTTTTCATTTTGCACATGAGTCTCAGAAACATGAAAGGGCTTAGCCAAGATCCCTCAGCCAGTTAAGAAACAGTGGAATATCTTCCAGGAAGATAGAAAGCTTAACCTCTGGTGCTTCTGGACCATTATAATCCCTCCTTCCTACCCTAAAATCCTCCAGTCCAATAGATCTCAATCTCAAATTTCCTCTGATCAATATACCTGCCACCCAGCATCATTTCTTCCCTACCTCCAAACGAGCCCCGGAGAGCGGGATTTGCACTCAAAGAGTTAAATCTCATTGCCTAGTTTTCCTTCCTTTCTTGGATTTAACAGCTCCAAGCTAGCCAAACCCGAGATTGAAATGAAGTATTTCAGTCAGTAAAGAATGGAGCCAAAAGGAAGACTGCATGCTTCCCGACAAATTCTTTTTGATCTAATTTTCCAAAAGTGAAATTGGCTTCCTTATGAGTGCTTCCTTCCTAAGCTTTGATTACATTCTGGAGGACCACTTATCAGATGTGTTATATCAATTATGTCCATTAGAACATACACTCTTTGAGGGCAGGAGTTGTTTTGCCTTTTTATACATATCTATGTATTTATTTATTCATTTTATTATTATTATTACAGTGCCATGGCACTTAAAGCTTAATAAATTCATATTGATAAACTGGGTTGAATTAAATAGCTTCTCTAGGCTCTCTAATTCACAGATTCTATGAATTGAGGGTGTTTAACCTGGACAAGAGAAGATTTAGTAGACATGTGATTCTTATTGTCAAGTGTTTGAAAAGCTGTCCCACAAAGAGTAGATCTAGAGTAATACTCCTCCCAGGAGGGCAGATGCAGGAACAATAAAGTTTCAGAAAGATATGTATGGGCTTCTCCAAAGTAAGGGATGCTCCAAAGTGAAATGTGCTGCTTTCAGAAGTAGAGAGCATCAGTCACCAACTGGATGACCCCTCTCGTATATTGTAGAAGGACTCGTTCAAGAAGGGATGGGAGCAGATGGAGCACAAGGCCCCTCTTAGCTTTGAAATCCCTTTATTCTTAGTAAAGAACAGGCTCAGGAGGAAGATACATGAGTATAATAGCACCAATTTCTCATCCTTCAATTCTCTTTTCTCCTTTTCCTGACATTCTTAAGTGTTTCCTATTGAAATAGTCATCTAGGCTTAGCAGGTACAAAATAGAGTATTAAAAAAGCATATAATACATCTTCCTTCATAGATTCTGGTCTGACTGGTCCATACCTTTCTAGATTATAATGTTGGTTTAACTAAATTCGTGTGTGTGTGTGTGTGTGTGTGTGTGTGTGTGTGGTCTAGTTAAATAGTCTATCCTTTACCTTTTAAATTTTCGTTTCTAATTTTAATCAGTTGGAATAGTGAATAGTTGTAAAGATTTTTTAAAAATGGTTTATTGATGTTCTTTTCTCTTACTTCCACCATCTCTCTGACAAGGAGCAGACCTGCCTTATCATCTGTCCTCCGAAATTTTTATTAGTCTCTGAATTGACCAAAGTCCTTAAGTCTTTCAGCTATTTTCCTTTGTTTATCATTTTGTAAATCATTTACGTATTATATTATGTTGCTATATTGCCTTATATTTTAGTTGTTCAGTTTTAGTCATGTACAATTTTTATATTACCTTATATATGATATTATGTCATGTCCTATATTATACTGCATCACCTAATATATCATATATCATATTATAGATCATATGTCATTTCATGTTATGTCACATCATCTCATATCAATTATATTATATATCATATTACAGCAGGTAATACCATGATATAAATTGATTTTCCAGTTCTATTTATTTCAGTCAGTATCAATTCATGTGAGTCAGAAGGTTTTTTTGAGACATTTAAAAAAGTTCTTCTGTAAGCTAAAATTCTCTCTGTTGAGACGTTTCCTTACTAAGAAACGATGTTTAATTTATTTCAAGGGTATATAGCCTCTGATAAATCATCACTATAAAACATAACAGCCCTGAAATTGTCACACTAAAAATAAAAAGGCCTTTTAAAAATAAACACAAATCACAGTTCTCAATCTGATATGGAATTTGCAGGGACATTAATAACACTTAACACTTTCTCGCCCCTCATTTCTTCACTATGGAGGTCACCTGCCCTGGGTGGATGGATTTCTGAGGGTCAGGCTTGGAGTGATCATGCATGGCTTGAGCTTGGAGTATATGTTAAGAGTTCTTATTTCATGGTAAGATTTTTTTATCTTGTTGTTACACAAATACCATGATGTGACAAATCTCCATTTTGTTTAAAAAACAAGAAACATTAAAAATAATTTATTAAATTCACCTTCTTGCTCCCTTAGTTTTCTTAGGATATAGAATTAATGGTGAAAGAGACCTTGGGAATCATCTAGTCCAACAGCCTGACTTTATAGGTAATTTTCTTTTCCTATTCCTTCCTCTCTCTTTCCCTCCAATTTTTCTACTTTCTGTGCTTCTGTTTTATAGTGATTGTTAATAACAACAATAAAAAAAACATTTCTATAGAGAGAACACTTTACAAATATTATCTTGGTTGTTCTTCAAACAACCCTGTTTTAAGATGCTCTTAGTAGTTCTATTTCACAGATGGGGAAACTGAGGCAGAATGGTTAAATAACCCTCTTAGATCACAGAACTAATAAGTAGGGTACAGTAGGCAAAGTGCTAGAATTGGGGTCAGGAAGACCTGAGTTCAAATGTGGCCTCAGACACATTAGTTGTGTGATCCTGGGCAAGTCATTAACCTGTGTCTATCTCACTTTCATCAGTTGTAAAATGGGGATAATAATAGCCCCTACCTCACGAGGTTATTGTGAGGATTAAATGAAAGAATATTTGTAAAACACCTAGCATACAAGGTTCTGTGTTTTTTTGCTCCTCAATAATCAGAAATGGAACTCAGGTCTTTCTAAGTCTAATGTTCTATTCATATTCATTAAACTATCTGCTTCTAAAAACTTGGGAAGCAGAAAGTAAATTCTGTGTATAGACCTGGAGAGAATTTTAGCATCTGTAGAATTGGGATTGATTAATTCATACTGTCAGAGAATTTCCTTATACATCATTCCCAGTCACCCAGCATGTGAAAGTCTTTAGTAATGGGGACCTCATTACCTTTTAAAACAACTCCTGATTCTACAAATTGTTTCTATTTTTAATATATTTCTATTTTTAAAATATTCTCCAATGACATGCAAAATTTTTTTAATGTTACTTTTTTTTTTAACAATTTGAGTTCTAAAATTTCTCCCTCCCTCTTACCTTTTCCCTTTCTTTGAGAAGCACAATTTGATATTGATTTTACATGTGATGTTACCATCTCCCTTCAACTCATCCCCATTCCTTTCTACTTTTCTGTTACCAATTGAGTATGTGTGTATATGTGTATACACATATACCTACGCACACACACACAAATATCTATATCAATATTCTTCTTTGAATCAATTTAGATGTGAGTATTTAAGTGTTGTCTGCTCTTCCTTTGAGGATTCTTTTATGTGAGAAAATTTTCTTCAAAATTCCTCTCTTTCCTTTCTCTCCAGACATCCCCTTTTTCTTGCTATATTTTTATATCATTTCTATATCATCTATTCAGTCCTATACCATCTTTCTATGTAGAATTTTCCTAATTGCCCTAATAAAGTGCTTAGAAATTAAATATAACATCTTCCCAATGTAAGCAGTTTAACCTTGTTGAGTCCCTTATGATTTCTTTTTCATGTTTACCTTTTTATGCTTCTCTTGAGTCTTACATTTGAAAGTCAAATATCCCACCCTGCTCTTCTCATCAGTAATGCTCAACATTTTTCTTTTCATTAAATATCCATTTTTCCCCTTGAAAGAGTATACTCAGTTTTTCTGGGTAGTTTATTCTTGGTTGTAATTCCAGCTCTTTTGCTTTCTTGAATATCATATTCCAAACACTCCGCTCCATTAACATAGTAGGTAGCTGCTAAATCTTGTGTGATCTTGACTGTGGTTCCACAGTTTTTGAGTGATTTCTTTCTGGTTTTCTGAAGTACTTTCTCTTTGACCTTGGGAACTCTAGAAATTGGCTATAATATTCCTGGGAAGTTTCATTTGAGATCTCTTTCAGGTAGTGATTGATAGATTCTTTTCATTTCTAGTTTGTCATCTTGTTCTTAGACAGTAGAATAGGAAAACTATTGTTGAAATATAATGCCTGGGCTTTTTCTCTGATCATAGCTTTCAGGAAATCCAATAATTCTTAAACTATCTCTTCTTGATTGATTTTCCCAGTCAGTTGTTTTTCCAGTAAGGCATTTTACATTTTCTTCTATTTTTTCATTTCTTCTATTTCTCTTCAAAAGAGTTTGCTTTATTTTTTTCTTGATGTCTCATAGAATCATTAACTTCTAATTGCCTAATATTAAGATTTAAAGAATTATCTTTAGTGTGCTTTTATGTCTTTTTTTCCCCCATTTGGCTCATTCTGCTTTTTGAATGAGTAATTTTTCTCAGTGAAGTTTTATACAACCTTTTGCATTTGGCCAATTATGTTTTTATGATGTAATTTTCTTCAGTATTTTTTGTGTCTCTTAGCAAATTATTTATTGTCTTTTCATAATTTTCTTCCTTTGTTCTCATTTCTTTTAAAAATATAAAGCTTTTTATTTTCAAAATATATGCATAGTTTTCAACATTTACTCTTGTAAAATCTCGTCTTCCAAATTTTTTTCTCCTTCCCTTTTTCCCACTCTTCCCTTAGACAGCAAGTAATCCAATATATGTTAAACACGTGCAATTCTTCCATACATATTTCCACAATAATCATGTTGCACAAGAAAAATGAGATCAAAAAGGGAAAAAAAGGAGAAAGGAAACAAAATATAATTTGTCTTATTTCTTTGCCTGTTTTTCTTCTATCACTCATAGTTGATTTATAATATTATTTTTAGGTCTTCTGGGAATTCTTTTGAAACTTGTATCCATTCCACATTTTGCTTTAAGGTTTTGCTTGTAGTTGTTTTGAGTTCTATGTCTCTTGAGTATGTATCTTATTTTCCATGTCACCATAGTTGCTTTTTATGGTCAGCTTCTTTTGTTGTTGTTGTTTGTTCATTTTCCCACTCTATTTATGAATTTTGACTGTTTCTGGCTTCTTGGAGAAGTAGCACTATCTCAAGCTTCAAGCTTTGTCCAAAGTGCTGTTTTTAGGACCACTTTCTAGTAGTTTAAAAGTTTTCAGTGCTTTCAAGGTATTGTGATCTGGGGGGAGATGTGGTTACTGCTCTTTTGGTCTGCACTGTGTTTCTTTCGCAGATCCCTTGGAATTGCAACCAATACTGCTCCTAAGGGTCCCTGCTCTATTCAGAGCATTTCTCAGACACTTTTCCCTCATGAACTTGCACATGATACTATTCTTCAGGCTTCCTGAACTCTTGTTATCCAAAAATGATATTGCTTTTCTTAACAGAAAGTGTTCCTTTCCATCCTGGAACTTTGTCTCAAAGGGGAATATAGGCAATGGATCTGCCAAACAGTGTCTGATATTGCATCCAGTGCTAGTACAGGAGTCCTCTATTCTCTTTTTCTGTCCAGTTTTGCCATCTCTGGCTCAAGAGCACTCAAAGCTGTGGCTACTTCCATCAAATCCCACCTTATCATGCATTTGGGCTCCAGGTCAGCCACTCTTACAGATCTCTCTTTCCAAACTCCTATATTGCCTTGAGATGAAAGGATGTCTCACTCTGGCTTTTTGTTGGCTCTGCCCCTCTGAGAACTGATTTAAAGTATTATTTTAAAATTGTTTAGAGCAGAATATTGGAAGAAGTCAATGGAGAGTTTCTCTACTCGACTATCTTTAATTCAGTTTTTTAAAATAAATTTTGTTAATATCTTTCATTTTTTAACCTCCCCCAAATATCCTCCCCTTTTCCTTCTCAGAGCACCATTTGAACACGTCAAAGAATATTTTTAAAAGCTAAAGAAAAAGAGAAAACCAGAGAAAGAAAAAACCCAAAGCATCAAATACATTTCTTAAGATATGCAGTGTTCCACACCCAAGGACTCCTCACTTTTACAAGGCAGGGGGAGGAGCTGTCTTCTCATTTCTCTTCCTTGGGGCCAAGCTTTGTAATTTTGCAGCATTAACTCTCAGTAGCTTTGTGGTGAATGTTCTTTGCATTTATACCATTGTGGTCACTATGTATGGCTTTTTCTTGGTTTCTTTCAATTCTATCTACATTAATTCATGCAAGTTTTTTCCAGTGCTTCCCAATATTCATATTTGTTGTTTCTTATAGCCAGTATTCCATTCATAACTCAGTTTGTTTTGCTGTCCCCCAATCAATGGACATCTGCTTTCTTTCCACAAAAAAGTACTGTTATAAATATTTCAATATATATTAAAATTTTGTCAGTGACCTCCTTGGGAATATCTTCCTGCCAATGGAATTTCTGGGTTAAAAAGCAATGGACAGATTACCCACCATATTTACATAATTCAAAATTGCTTTCCAAAATGGCTGTATTAATCAACAACAATGCTTTAGTGTCCTTTCTCCAGTCCTTTCAATGTTGACTACCCTCATCTTTTTGGGATTTGTTTTTTGCCAATTTGAGGAAGAAAAGAGGGAGAGATGAAAGGAGAGCAGGGAGGGATACAGAGAAAAAGAAAGAGAGAAGAGAAAAAAAAACTTAGACATTACCTCGACCCAGGTCTTTCATTTCACAGATGAGGAAACAAGCCCATTCATACAGATCACACAACTAGAAAAGGGAAGAGCTGGAATTTGAACTCAGGTCTTCTAGCTCCAGGGGCAGAATTCTTTCAGGTTGTACTAAATAGCACAATTGGAAGAAAAGGTGCAAAGATGATTTGCCTCATTTTACATATAGAGAAACTAAAGCCCTGAAATTATTTGATTTGCCTAAAGTCACCTTTCTGGTAAGTATTAAAGCTGTCAGGATTTGCACCCAAGTCTTCTGATTCCAAATCTGGTGCTTATTCCAAGACACAAACCTTGGTTCTATCTATCCACTATCATCTCTCTTGGCTACTTCTTCTCGCCATACTTTTCTGAATAAGTCTAAACGGTCTGGTATAAGGACGGATGCAGGTGCAATTTAGACTTTTCCAAAGCTCTCATTTCTCTGATTTCTCATTTCACTGGCCTTTAGTGCCCTTCTTGCAGTCACATTCTGTGCACTCAGTATCATGTCCAGACTCTCTCCACCTCTTCCTAGCACTCCAGGAAATCCATCTCACTCCCCTGGCTGCTTCCTAGCTCTTGCTAGCACCAGGTAGCCGGAGGCCAAGTGGACATAATGAATGCGCACTTTACTTTCCTGATCCCCAGCCCACTTCCAGGCCAGTCTCTATGTATTACCTAACCCATTTTCTCACATCTGACAGGTATAATTTGCCCAAAATGGAGGCTCCTAGGGAAGAGAGTAACTGCTACAGAGCCCCTTCCCCTAAACTCTAAGGAGCATGGCGGAGGGCTGGTAAACAAACAAAAAGAAATAATTGAGAAATGGGTCAGATATACAGTCATGAGAGTGAAGTTAGTTTTCAAAACTCAGAATGGGATGCTCAGAAAGCAATTTTCACTTGCTTGATGACCTAAAACCAATATTGTCCATTTTGGGGAGGGTTTACATGTCCTGAAACTCCTAGAACCTTGTAGCAAACCCAACTCTCCCCAAGGACACAGAAGAGAGGAACTGTTTTGGTTTTGCCTTTATGTGTGTCCCCAAAACCTCTACAATATCTGGCCCATGGTAGGTGATTAATCAATATTGATTGATTGATTAATTAGGTTAGATTGAATCCAGAGTACTATAGAGATATGACCTACTGTTACTATTAATAGTTAAAGAGATGTGTGTATTAGACTGGGAGCCCTTTGAAATAATGCTCTGTTAATGAAATAACTTCATGGATTTATAGATAAGTCACAACCTTAAAAGAGATCCTTAGAGAAGCCAGATAATAGGACATATTTTTTCAATTGTTAATTTCTGCCAGATCACCTTACTCTTATTCCTAAAACTAATTTGAAGGTCTTTGATGTAAAGCCAAAAGGAGACCTCAGGGGTCATATAGTCTAATCCACATTTTTTTTTTTAACATATGAGGAAACTAAGATCCAGAGATGAAATGGCTTGTTCCAGGTCACACAAGTTGTAAATTGCAGGTGTGGGAATCATACCCAGTATTCTATCCATGGCTACTTTTTAGCTTTCCAAAACATAGCACGGTTGCCTTATTAGGTTCATTTTGCTAGGTGATTTTTTTTTTGGGGGGGGGGATAATCTCTGCAGCACATGCTTTGTAACTAAATGGAGTCTCTCACTGGGGCTTTTCTGTTTCTTCACCTACCCATTTTCAGAACATCTGTGGCTGAAGGAGGTAGAATAGATTAAAATGCAAACAAGGTTAAAATGCAAATGAACGGCCAACCTGCAGAAGCCCCTGGAATTAGGTGACCTAATCATAAACCCTATATCTATTTAAAAGAATTTCTCTTTTTGGTCTCGTTAAAACTGAATGAAAAAGCACTGAGAGAAACTGGATTACGTTTTGGTCGTTCGTCCTATTTAGAAAGTGTAAATTTATGCAATAACTATTCAGTTCTTGCTCAGAGGAAGCTGAGTATTCTTCTGGCTTAATAAGATTTTCAGCAAGGTAGATTTAAAATAGCTGGAGAGGTCTTGCTCCTTCCAAGGTGGTCCATAGAGATCGGCTGTGGGTTTTTTTTAAAGGGAGATAGAACCTGTTCCTTGCATGCACTTGAGGTTCAAGGTTTTCTGATCTGTAACAGTCCATGGTCTTGAATCTCTAGAGCCAGGAGTGGCAAAAAGCAAGTGATTGGCAACTGTTGTACCTGCGGGTGTATTGGATGTGGAGGCGGGTAGACCTGGATTCAAATCTCTGTTGAAACCCAATTTCTAAATGACCATGAAAAAGTTGACTAAGCTCTCTAAGACTCATATTTCTTCTCTGTAAAATGGGAATAAAGTTAATGATCCCTGCAGTACCTACTTCACAGGGTTATTGTGAGGCTCAAAAGAAATGATATATAAATATACATATAATGTACATATACCTATATGCACACATATGTGTGTAAATACATATACACATACATATATATGTGTATACACATGTATATGTATATATACATATATATGTATGTATATACACACACTGCTTTATAAACCTTAAGGAACTTTCTCTTTCTCTCCTTCCCTCTCCCTCTCTATTTCTCTCTCTTTTCTTCTCTCTTCCATTTCCTCTTCTCTCCCTTTTGTTTCTCCCCTTCTCTCCCTTTCTCTCTCTCTGTGTCTTTTCTTTTCTCCCTTTCTGCCTTTCACTTTGTCTCCCTTTCTCTCCTCATATCCCTTTTCCTCTATTTCTTCCTCCCTCTTTCCCCTCCCTTTATCTCTATCCTTTTTTTTTCTCTTTTCCCTCTTCTTTTATCTTCTCCCCTTTCTCTTCCTATCAATCTTTCTCCTTCCTTCTGTCTTTCTCTCTCCCCTCCCTTGAGATAGATGTACACACTTGTATATATGTATTTCTAGACATATAAATATAAATATATGTTTACACATGCATATATATATATATATATATACACACACACACATGTATTATAATAATTGTGTGTGAGGAGGGCTTTGGGGGCACAGAATCCAGACTCTTTTCACTAGTTTAGGGAACTCTCAGTCTGAAACCTGCCTGCGTGGATACACACAGGCAACTTTTCTATAATTTGCAACTTTAGGAAGTTGCCCAAGACACTAAGCTGTCGTTCAGAAATGGACTTAAGATATCACCTAGTCCAGTTCATGAAGTGGAAAGAACATGCATTTGGCAAAGTGATGTGTATCTTAAAGCTCATTAAGCACCAGAAGCAGGATCTGTCATCCAAACACCCAGTCCAACCCTTTCTCTGTTGGCCCATACTACCTTTCTATATTCTTTCCAAAGTCTCTTTCAACAATCAATCCTTTGATGGAGACTGACCTTGGACCAGATGGAGCCATATTGGGAAATCTTGTGCTGCTGCATCTAAGCTTAAACTGGCCTTCTTACCTTATGCTCCTCACACATTTCTCTCAATCTCCCAACCATCTCTTCATATTTTCACAGGCTATCTGTCTCCTGTGCCTGGAATATCCTCCCTTTTCACCTGAACCTATTATAAACCTTCACTTAAGCTTTACCTTCTATTTGAGATCTTTTTAATGCCTCAGCTGTTAGCATCTGTCCCCCCAAATTATCTTGTATTTATGTATGTATATGGCATAATATCAGAATATTATGTGTATACTTATTTTATAGATACTATATATCATATATATGTATATTATATTATATTATATAAGTATATAAAAATAAAACACACATATGTGTGTGTTTGGTCTCTCTCTCTGATACAATGTTATATCCTAGAGGACAAAGGATATTTCCTTTTGCTCTGTGTACCCCCAGCACCTAACCCAGTCTCTAGTACACTCCTTCCTCATGTCTACTTCATGGCTTCATTTATTTCTTTCAAGATCCAGCTAAAATCCCATCTTCTAGGAGAAGCCTTTCCTGATCCCCTTCCTTGATGATAGTTGTTGTTTTTTTCTCATTCTGATCACATCCAACTCTTTGTGGTCCCATTTGGGGTTTTGTGGCAAAGATACTGAAGTGGTTTGCCACTTCCTCTACAGCTCATTTTACAGAATAGAAAACTGAGGCAAACAGGGCTAAGTGACTCATCCAGGGTCACACAGCTAGTGTCTGAGATCACATTTGAACTCAGTAAGATGAGACTTCCTGAGTCCAGGCTTGATGTTCTATCCACTGCAGCATTTAGCTGCCCCTTCAGGATAGTGACTTCCCTTTAATCATTATCTCCATTTTATCCGGTTGTTATACATGGTTGCTTTTCATGATTTCTTCCTTATTAGATTGTACTCTCTGGAGAACAGTCAGTCTTTCTCCATAGCCCAGTACTGTTGCCCAGTGCCTAGCAAATAGTAGGCACTTAATAAGTGCTTTCTATCTTATTAGGGGGTTGATCGTTGGTTCATTGCAGGCTTCATGACAATGATATTACAGTATAATTCTTTGGTTTCCTGGTTTTTTCTGCTATCAGGACTCAAAGTCTGGAAAAGACCAAGGGGAATTTGTCGGAGATGTTGGTAGAGTGCTGATGTTGATTTTTTAAAGCATCATCCGGAATTCCCTGTTATTTTCTCCTGGTGAAAGGGGTAAGGTCAGTGTTCTGCCTCGAGCCCTCCTCCCTATTCACACTCCTCCCCTTCCCTCTCGCTCAGGTGAGCCGGAGTGAGATGAAGATCTGTATCCAGCAGGAGTTTGACAAGGTTCGGAAGCAGGTCTGTGAGGAGGAACGCAAGGCTCTTCACCTAGTAGACCTCCAGGAAGCCGTGGCCACCGCTCATGTTACGGAGGTCCTGGCCGAAATCCACGTCCACATGGAGAAGTTGATGGCTGAGATGGCAGAGATCAGACACCAGCTCGATGCCTTCAATGAACTGGCTTCCATGAAATCTGAGGTAATGGAGGAGAGGGCCCAGAAGGCTAGTAGCATGGGGGCTGAGGCGAACAATTGTACCATCTCTTGGCTGGTGGTGTCCACTTAGGGACCCGAGAGGATAATTCTTTTGTCAGGATTGAAACCCATCTCCATAGCAGAAGCTAAGCGGTCTCATAAGTATAATCTGCCCACATAAGCATGTAGAAATGATATGGTCCCAGAGTCACAAATCATAGAAATTCAGGGTTGGAAGAGACCTTGGAGGCCCGCTAAGCCATTCAAACCTGGCTAAGAAAGCCATTTACCCTGTCCCCAGCAAGGGGTCTTTGTTTGAGGGCTCCGTGGATGAAGGCACGTGATTTTGGATGGAACTCAGATTTAGCAAGTGTCGGCTTCCCCCTCCCCTCTCCGTGGGATGGGTGGATTGTAACAACAGTGAGAGAGTCTTGTGTAGTTTCATGGCAGCATGAGGAGGGCTGGCTCAGGACAGGAGGGCTCTCCTGCTGGCCCCTTCAAGGGCATTGTAGTGCTGATGATGGCCAGTCCCTCAGGGCATCCCACTGAGGAGTAATGCAGGAATGGGAAGAAAGTGAATTCTGAGAGGAGACACTGGTACCCAGGAGGCAGATGTTCCTTAAATGATCCTGGCAGGAAGAAGGGCTTCCTTAATAGCCTTCAAAGGGTTGTTGGGAGGATCAAATAAGATAATGTTTAAAAAGAGATTATCATGTTTACAAATATTAATGTTTATAAAGAGTTCTAGTTATTATTATTGATTGTTATTAATAATAATAGCTTTAATTATTATTACCATTATTAGTTATTATTACTGTTAAGAATAATAGCTATGGAGGCAGCTAGGTATACAGTGGATTGAGCACCAGCCTTGAAATCAGGAGGACTTCAGTTCAAATCTGGTCTCAGACACTTAACACTTCCTAGCTATATGATCCTGGGCAAGTCTCTTAACCCAATTGCCTCAGGGTGGGGAAAGCTATGATTATTGTTATTATTAGTGTTATTACTACTAATAATAATAATAGCTATAGTTATTGTACTATTAGTTATGATGACGATGAAGATGTTGCTGGAAGAGTGCAGCTTTAAGTGAGATTTAAAGCCTCATTGATGTAAAGGGGCCTTTAAGGGTCACACAATTAGTATCTGAGACCAGAGTTGAATTCAGGTCTTCTTGCTTAGCAGATGACCACTCTGTGTGATATGCATTCAGGAGTAAAATCAGAATCAGCTAGAAATGTAATAGGGTAGTATTTAGTAAAATACATAAAAATACAATCCAACATAGATAATGTTAACATGTGGTTTTCTGGGTCACTGTGTTGGGCAGGGTTCCTCATGGATGGTCTAATGGCCTCCTTTCCTTTTGAGTTTGGTCTCAGCCCCCTCTCTCTAGTCTCAAAGTAGAATGATGATGAAATTGCTTTTAAAATGAAGCTTTCTGTTCTAGCTTGGGAATCAGAACCCCAGGTTCTAGCTTGCTCTTTCTTTTCTCTCGCAAACTAGCAAGTAATTCCCCCCATCCTTCTCTACACCTGTTTCCACATCTGAAAAATGAGAGGTTTGGATGAAAGTGACCTTATTTTCTCATTGATTTAGAACTGTCAAGTGTTAATATTATGTAGTTTGACCTCCTCCTTGCATAGAAGAAGAAACTGAGGGTCAGGAAGGACCAGAATTTTGCCCAAAGTCATCCCATAGGCCCTTTG
Organism: Antechinus flavipes; assembly: GCF_016432865.1. Classification (NCBI taxonomy): domain Eukaryota; kingdom Metazoa; phylum Chordata; class Mammalia; order Dasyuromorphia; family Dasyuridae; genus Antechinus; species Antechinus flavipes. The sequence goes on from NC_067403.1 coordinate 229,960,017, forward strand.
AGATGCTGGGATTCCCATGGATTTTCATCTACTTTTCTTTTCTTTTTTTTTTTTTTCCATTAGTTTAGTTAGTTAGCCCTAACTAAAAAGTTAGGGCCTTTTAAAGAACCCAGTTCCTCCCTAACATCAGGCATCCATTTAGGGTCTCCCTATTGCTTGTTAACCCAGTTTGAATCGCTCTTAGCCAGGGAGGGGTGAGAAAGCCCTCAGGAGCCTGCTATGCATAAAATAAGCCATTAGTAACAATAAGCAGCGTTTAGCTGGCAAAAGCCTCCACAATAAACTGGTGTGCCTAATGGCCTCCTGTTCCAGCCAATCTGGTAACTCATTGGTCAGAGCAAATTTCCTTCACGTCTCATGTACTCAATGGAGAAATTCAACAAAGACTCCAGAATGGGTTTATTAATCCCATTCTTTCAGAGAATCTTATTTTCCTATGGTATGATAGAGGATTAAAAATATTGCCAGCATTGGGAAACCTATTAAAAGGGGGCAGGATATGTGTGTGTGTTTGCATGTGTGTGAATGTATGTCCGTGTATATGTAAGTGTATTCTTGTGTCTATGTATGTAAGGATACACACATGTGTAAGTGCAAGGGTATGTGTGTATGTATGTGTTTGGATGTGAATTGTATGAGTCTGTGCGTGTCTATGTGTATGACACTAGAAGACAAAATATAGATATATATTTAAGTATATGTTATACATAACTTATAATAAGAATGTATTATATAATGCCTTAATATAATTATATTATAATAAATGCAAGGGTTCGTAACCTTAGATCCATGAACTTGTTATTTTAAATGTCTTGATAACTGAATTCAAATAGAATTTATAAAGTTTCCTTTGTAATCTTACGTATGTTATTTTACTCATTTAAAAATCTTCTGAGAAGGGCTCCATAGGCTTTCCCAGGTTGCCTCTATGTTTATGTGTATTTATTCCCCTTCATAGTCTCCTTTAGAAAGGTATTGTGGGAATAGTGGATAAAGGACCTGCCTTGGGGCGAAGAAAACTTGGTATGACATCCTGCCTTTCACACTTTGGGCTGATTCTGAAGAAGTCATTTTCCATCTCCATGACCCAAGTAACTCCCCATGACTCTAAGTGGCAGAGAAATAGCCAAGCTGAGACCTTGAGAGATATAGTGGGATCATCACCTGTCTGTTCATGGAAGCCAAATTCGCTTTTTTGGTTCCTAAACTGTTGAAACATGTTGAGCTTGTAGTCCACTAAAACTTCCAAGATCTTTTTTAGATAGCAACAGCAGCAGCAGCAGCAACAACAGGAACAAAAATGTTGTCGATTCATTCTTCTTCTACTTTATAATTGAAGAAATTATTTTTTGTACCCAAGTGTGAGAGTTTACATTTGTTCCAACTGAATGTGAGTCTAATGACTCAGCCCTCAGATCCTTTTGGATCCTGACTGTTATCCAGAATGTCCCCTGTAGATTTGACAAACACACCATCTACACCCTATCTCAGTGGCTGATTATAATGTTATATATTATGATATATATCATATATTATAATGTTAAAATGTTCAAGACCAAGCGCAGATCCCCTAGATGATATGGAACCATTTTACTCTTTGGGCATAATTAAGTTCTGAACTTATCTGATTCTATCATCATGCCATCCGTATTTCTGCATATTCTCTGCCAGAATAATGCTAAAAATCCAAAGACAAAAGAGAAACAGATCCTGCCCTCACGGAGCTTATATTCAGAGCCAATAATAACAAAGTACACTTATATTAGGCACTTACTGTTTACCAGGCACTGTACAGATATTATCTCATTTAATCTTCACAACAACCCTGAGACATAAGTGCTATGCTGTTATTATCTTCATTTTACAATTAGAGAAATAGGGAGGCAGAGAAAAAGTGGCTTGCCCAAGTTCACACAAGTGAATGTCTAAGGCTAGACTTGAACTCAAGTTTTCTTGATTCCAGGCCTAGAACTTTGTTCTTTGCTGCCTACTGGCTTCAAGCCAGTTCTCTCCACAATGATATCCTGCTTTTCATATATTCACATATTTGTGGCATGGAGGGATAGAGAGATAGACGGATGGATAGATGGACAGACGGATGGATGGGGAGATGGATGGGTGGATGATGGATGGATGGATAGACAGATAGGTGGATAGATGGATGGATGAATGGATGGATAGATAAACAGATGGATGGACAGATACATGGACAAATGGATGAGTGGATGGATGGATGGATAGATGGATGGATATAGATAGATGGATGAATGGGTGGGTGATGGATGGATGGATAGATGAATAGATTGTCGAACAGATAGATTCTTTGATTAGGCTTTTGCTCTGACAAAACTTAAGACAAAGAGAATTAAAAAGTTTACTAAAAATATGTCATGGTAGCAACATGCTAATGGGCTGATCTGGGGGAGTCAGCAATGGCTGCAAGATGGAACTAGGTTTTATTGATAGCTTTCATAATGAGATAAAGTCAATTCAGATAGATTCAGGTCAGCAAAAGGGGATAGGCCATTGCTCTTCCACTTCCTCCCAAGATAGCATAATATCTTTTTTTATTATATGATTATAACAATTTATTTTATAGTATACAGAATCTATCTATTTTATATTATACTTCATATGTATAATATATCTAATTTATATTATATATGTGAAGCATATTTAATATTATACAATATAATCTATTTTCTTTTGTTATATATATAAAATACAATATATTTATATTGCATGTTACATATGTATAATATTAGCACATGTATATTATTTATGTATAACATATTTAATATCATACAATATACATTATTTTGTTTTTGTAATATATTATACATACAATATAATATATTTTATGTCACATACATATGTTATCAGTTATATTGTATAAACATATATAAAAATTATATTATATATATAAGTCGGGAGAAAGCAGCACCGAACTGAGGTTGGGCTAAGGGGCGAGCCGTCGGGCCGAGGCTGGTAATTGGCCCTTGCTGCCGTCCGCGCCGACGGCGCGGTCAGAAGCTTTGGAAACTGCTGGGGCTGAAACTGTCAGGTTATTTCTGGGTCTGACAAATATTTTACATGACTGCACGCATATACCCTATATCAAACTGCTTGCCTTCTCATAGAAAGGGGAGAGGAAGGATAGAAGGAAAGAACCTGGGACTCAAAATTAAAAAAAAAAAAAAGATCAAAATTTTGTTTACTTGTAATTGAGAAAAAATAAAAAAAATTAGATGTAAAAATTGTTGTGGGTATGTATGAATACATATGTAATCAGTTATATTGTATAAACATATATAAAATTGTATATTATATAACTATATGATATTAACTATGTTATATTTTTATAAAATCAATTCCGAATGAGATACATGCAGAATAAGTAGCAAATAATGCACAGAGCAAAAGTGCCAGAGTGAGGAGGGCTTGGGAAAGGCAGGTCCGTGGGTGTGGTGTGGTGTGTGTGTGTGTGTGTGTGTGTGTGTGTGTGTGTGTGAGAGAGAGAGAGAGACAGAGACAGAGACAGACAGAGAGAGAGAGACAGAGAGACAGAGAGACAGAGACAGAGAGAGACAGAAAAAGACACAGAGACAAAAAAAAAAAAAACACACAGACAGAGAGACAGAGAGATATACAGAGACAGAGAGGTATAGAGAGACAGAGATACCCAGATACACACACAGAGAGAGACAGGAAGAGACACACAGAGAGAAACCACCCCTGGGTAATCAAGAGTGTGGAGAATCATTGAGAAATCAATGACATTCAAGGATGTGACTGAGAAAATTAAACAGGAAGAAAGGAAACAGACTTCACTCAAGGGAACTTGTTTTGATGTGTGATTCTGGTAGGGGTGTGCTGGAAAATATTTAATAACCAGTTTTCAAAAAAAAATTCAACATACCCACAACAATTTTTACATCTATATTTTTTAAATTTTTTCTCAATTACATATAAACAAAATTTTTGATCTTTTTTTTTGAATTTTGAGTCCCAGGTTCTTTCCTTCTATCCTTCCTCCCCTCTTTCTATGAGAAGGCAAGCAGTTTGATATAGGGTATACGTGTGCAGTCATGTAAAATATTTCCATATTAGCCACCTACAACACACTTTTAAATTTAATCCATATTGTTAACATTTTTTTCAGTCTAGACAATCATTAAAAATAAATAAATTAAGCTCTGATTTGTAGCATTTTGCCCATTTCCAAGGTGTAATTGCTCACACTCAAAATTTAACCATTGGCTGAAGCCAGACCCAGCTTTTCCGTACTATTGGCTGCTGGAGAGCTAGAGGAACTCTTGTCTCCCTTGAGCTTCTAACTCCTGAATATGCTCTGCCTCTTGTAGGAAAGAGAATTAGCATGGATACTAGATAGATAGAATAATAATAATAATAGATTTATAAAAAACTTTATATAATATTGTCTCACTTGTCTTCACAACAATCCTGTCAGATGGTTACTTTTATTAATTATCAAATAATAATTATATCATAATTAATTAATTACAGATAAGAAAACTGAGGCTAAGAGATCTGCCCAAGTTGCATCATGTTTGAGTCGAGATTTTAATTCAGATGTTCTTGATTCCAGTCTTCATTTTACAGATGAGGAAATGAGGCAAAGACTGTTAACTGACTTGCTCAGGGTCACACAACTTGTAGTATCTGAGGCTGGATTTAAACTCACAAATATGAGTCTCTAGGCATCTAAGCCCAATGCTCTGTGCACTATGGCACCCCCTAGCTGTCCACGACAATATGTAACCCGCATTCTAGCTCCACTATTCTGTGAAATCTGGAGATTGGGAATATTGGGGATTCATCCTCCTTAAATTTCACTTTGATCAGCTCAGAATAAATAAATGAAGTAATGAATGAATGAAAAAGCATTTCTTAAATATTTACTGTATTCTAAGTACCGTAATAAACTCTCAAAATACAAATTTTGAAAAGTAAAAAAAAAAATGTCTATCCTCTCAAGAATCCTCTCATTAGGTGAAGGCAGGCAGGTGTGTAGAGCGCTGGACCTGGAGTCAAGAAGACTCATCTTCCCAAGTTCAAATCCAGCACTAGACACTTACTAGCTGTGTGATCCTGGGCAAGTCACTTAATCCTGTTTGTCTTGGTTTTATCATCTGTACCATAATGTGAGCTGGAGAAGGAAATGGCAAATGGCTCCAATATCTCTGCCAAGAAATCCCTTAATGGAGTCACAAAGAATCAGACACGACTGAAAATGACTGAACAGTAAATCATAAATATAGTAAGTTTTCTTGTGGGGCATATAGGAATGACCAGAGATCCTATGGATGAAGCAGCAGGGCAGACAGCAAGGTCCAAGAGCATTTAGTCCACTTCAGGAACTTAGATGGAAACTCTCCATGGATCATCAAGGCATACGGGCAGAGTAGAAACCTTCAATGGCTCACTATTGCCTTCCATATCTTACCTAGCTCCGCTCTAATTTGACTGTATTGTCCCTCAATAATAGGGTCCCCTGACCCGCACTTCCTGCTGTCAACAGGCTGATCTTTTTTCAATATCCCATAATCATCCTCCAGTCAGTGAAGGTGGGGGGAGTAGTATGGTAGAAAGGATGCCAGACTTGAATTTGAATCTTACTTGTAACAAGCTGTGTGCCCATGGAGCAGTTCATTCAGGCAGGCTATTGGAGCAAGATTTCAGAAGCTTGGGACTGTCAGGATCGAGTTAGGTTTAAATTTAATTAGAGAGACAAAGGGGAGACAGTATATTTTTCAGAAAGGCGTTGGGAATGATTTGATCACAGCAAATTTGAAAACTTGTTTGGGCAGCAGTAGAAAGTACATACTATAGAGGGAATAGATTGGAGGCAGGAGAAGCGGTCAGGGGCTGTTCGAAGTGTCTAGACAAGATGTTCAAAAGGAAGTAAGAAGCAGGACTGGAGTCTGGGCCAGAGGTAGGAAATGCAGATATAGATTTGAGAATCATCTCTGTAGGAGTGATAATTGAAACCATGAGAGTAGATGAGATCACCAAAGGAGACAGTTGTAAAAAGAGAAAAGAAAAGGGCCTGGGAATAGAAGGTTCAGGGGAAAACCCATCATTTTAAAGGGGCAGGAGGAAACTCTCAAAAGAGATAGAGAAAGAGAAAAGAAAGAGGAGGGAAACTATGAATCTCATGGAAACTTAGGTAGAAGAAAGGGAGTGAATAAATAGTAGTCATCTAATAAAAGAGGGGTCAATTCTTTGATTCCCTGATTGTAGCTCGCTAGATAAATTTATGAAACAGATCTGCTAGATCTCTGAAAAAAATGAAGGGAAAATGTTTGTTGGTGATGGTTTCTGAGGATGTGGAAGATTAGTACATCTGAAATATTAATATCCACTTTCCTTGTCTACAGAAAATTCGACAAGGGCGTATGATACAGCAGAAAGGATTTAAATAATGTAGGAAAAATTCAATTCAACAAGGATTTTTTGCCACTTCCTTTTGCTTATTTATTTTTCTAATATATTTTATTTATTTCATTATTTCCCAATTAAATTTTTTTTAAAAAGAAGATTTCTTCAAAAAATTTCACTTCAAATATTTTTCCTCCTTCTCTCCTTTCCTTGAGAAGGCAAACAATATATAAATTAGACATGTGAAGTCATGCAAAACACATTTCCATGTTGACCAAGAAAACACATACACATGTGTACATGCACAATACACACAGAAAATCAAGAACAATAAAGAAAGTGAAAGAGTATGCTGGGATCTGCACTCAGAATTCATTAATTCTCTCTTTGGAAGCAGGAATTGTAGATTCTGTTGTCAATATTCTATCCATTTTCCATCCATCCACATATTACCCAGTGTAGCCAAATGTGACTGTGCATTCCTCCACGTCCGGCAGAATGATGGTGGTCCCAGAAAGTATGGTAGCCTTTAGATGTCCAAAGGCCCTAGAGCTAGTAGGACTTGAGTTTCTGTCATGGCCATTTTCCTTCCTATGCCCTCGTTGCTACTCTGGGTCTCTTTTGATGGCTGTTCATTCTTCTTCCTTCTCTTAAGTATAGGCTATTGGATTAAGGTATCAGTTTTTCTTATCCTAGTTCCCTTCTTCCCCCTTCTTTTTCTCTTTGTGCTTTCTCCCTTAGACCTAGAAGGGAATATAGAGATGATCTAATTGAACTCTTTAGTCTTACAAATGAGGAATCTGAAGCCTAGAAAGAGCAGTAACTTGCTTTAAAAATGACATCAGGAGGAGTTCTTTTTAGCAAACAAACAACAGAAACACATGGAAATCAAGTAAAGTTTTGTGGCTCTTCTTTGACCCCTTCTGTCAAAGTCATTATTGATAAATTCCCAAGGAAATGGAAACGCCTATCCATAAATAGGTTTTGTTCTATCTACACAAGGAAATTTCTATAAAGTATCTGCTATTCTCCATGGCCACTACAGGCTTAAACAACCCACGTGACTTAAAACTTGTGTTGAATTCTAATGACATCATTGATAGTCAGGTAGTTTGTAGATGATGTAAGAGCCTCTTGCTAAATGAGTTCTCCATAAAGCATTCCGTTAAAATTTGAAGGAATTTCTAAGCAATCAATGAATCAATAATTAAACACCTATTGTATGCTGAGACACGATGGAGTGTAGTGGACAGAGTATTGAACTTGGAATGGGGAAGCCCAGAGCCTCAAGTCTCCCTTATAATACATCTGGCTATGGAATACAGGGCAGATCAGTTATCTGGACCAATTGTGTCAAAGTAGGAACCGGATGGCCAAACCACACGTGAGGATTCCTGTGGGTCACATATTGCCTCGGAAGCCCACAGATTAATATTTTCTATGTTTTATTGTATTTTTGCTTATTTTATTTCAAATTATGGCTTAATCTAGTTCTGGATGCACTCAGGAATATTGCAGGCTGACGTGTCCCCGGGCAGTGTGTTTAGTACTTTTTCTAGGAGACTCTCTAAAACTCTTCAGCTGCAAAGAAGGAGCCAGTTTGCATTACTAAAAAGCATTTCTGTAGCTGAGAGTTCCCTGTATCAGAGAAGTCACAGGTATATTCTGTTGAGATTGTTCCTGGTAACTAACTACCCGTCTAGTGGCCTCTTTCCACTCTAATTTCCAGCTTGCCCACTATTTATAGTGCTAAAGAGAAGAGTTTGGGAATTGTTTGTTTTCTGAGTGAGCTGTTCTTTTGGTTTTAGACCTGAATTCTGCTAGGAAAAAGCCCAGCCTTTGTTTTTTTTTTTTTTCCCCCTTGGTGAACCACCCACATTTGGGGGAGGGAATGGGGGGAGAAACATGTTTTCTTCAGACCCACTCATCTAGTGTAGCCCAGATGGAGGAAATGAAGGATGCTTTGTCACCCACCCAAGCGGATGGGTGAGCTCCTCCAGGGGAAGGAAGACTGGAGAGCTAGATGAAAAATCTCTCTCAGGAAAAGATCCCAAGGGGGAAAGTCGTGTAATCACTTTGGAGCCCCAGGAGAATCTGATGTGATAATTGAAAGTACTAAGAGTGGACTGCTGGAAGAAATAATAACCATAGTTTGGAAGGGTTTTTTTAAGTTGTAGAGAAAGAGAATATTTTATAGAAATGTTTCCTTTTTTCTTTAAACTCTGGTCTTTCAGAGTTGCAAAAGACTAAAAGGTTATCTAGTTTATATTCTCCCTGAAAGTAGCATCCCTTTTTTTTTTTAATTTATTAAATTTTTTTCTCCAATTAGGAAAGTGTATATTCTTTCATTTCCATTTTCTTCCCCACCTAGCACTGAAAATGAAAAAGTAAACCTTTGCAACAAATATTCAGTCAAGCAAAAATAAATCCCTACATTGGCCATGTCCAAAAAATCTATCTCATTCTGTACCCTGAGTTCATTACTCAGACCTAACCAGGAGTCACCAGGCTTTGCTTAAACATCTTCAGTAGAGGAGAACTACTAGTAGTTCACTTTATGACAAGGTCCTAATTGTTAGGAAAGCTAAAGTTAGCCTCTTGGCAGCTTGTATCCAGTGTCTCTCATCTCACCTTCTAGAGTCAACAAATCTGATCTCCCTGCAGATAATCAAAGACAACTATCATGTCCCCATCAAGTCTTGCCTTTCCTCTCTTCCTTTCCTTTTTTTTCTCTTCCCTTCCTTTCTCTTCCCTTCCCAGTCCCCTTCCTTACTCTTCTTTTCCCTTCCCTTTCCAGTTCCCTTCCCTTCCCTTCCCTTCCCAGTTCTTTTCCTTCCTTTCACTTCTATTTCCAGTTCCCTTCTCTTACCAGTTCCCTTCGCTTCCCTTCTATTTCCAGTTCCCTTCCCTTCCCTTTTTTCTTCTCTTCCTTTCCCTTGTTCCTTCCCTTCCTTTCTATTCTCTTTCCCCCTTCCCTTCCCTTCCCTTTTCTTCTCTTCCCCTTCCCTTCCTTAACTGGTCTCCATTTTTCTTAGCTTCCTGGGTCATCTACCTTCAGATATATTCCATTTTGTTAATAGTCTTCTTCAAATATGGCACCTAGAGACAACCCATTACTCCAGATATGATATGATTAGAAGAGAAGATTTCACAGAAATACGAAGTGTCAAAGATTGGAAGAGACCTCAGAAGCCTTCTAGCCTGACTCATTCAACATCCCTAATAATAAGGAATCATTTTCCCATCATATGAAAACCTTTCCAAGGAAGACCCCTCGTTCTTGATCCCACCAGACTATGGTGAATTTATCTGCTCCCTCATACTGGACATTTTGCCTCTTTTAAAAAGGGAACAGACCGTGTTTAACATATATAGGATTATTTGCCATTTAGGGCAGGGGGAAGGGGCAAGGGAGGGGAAAATATTTGGAACACAAGGTGTGAATGTTGAAAATTTCAGGGGTGAATGTTGAAAATTATCTATGCATATGTTTTGAAAATAAAATGTTCTAATTAAAAAATAAAAAGGCAACAGAGCATAGTGGAAAGAACACTGTGGTTGGAGCCTCCATATTCTGGACAAGTCACTTCCATTTTTTTCATCTGTAAAATGGGGCTGATATGGGCAGTACCTACCACAAGGAGTGTAGTGGATAGTGAGTTGGGCCTGGATTCGGTGAGACCTGAGTTCAAATGTAGCGTCAGATAATTATCAGCTATGTGACGCTGGACATCATCTCAAGTTTGTCTCCCTCGATTTCCTGAACTGTAAAGTGGGAATAATAGTAGCACCTACCTGCCAGGGTTGTTACAAAGATCAAATAAGATAATCTTTATAAAGTGCTTAGCTGGTACATAGAAGGCACTAAATAAATGCTAACTACTATTACAGAGCCTTTGAGACACTTAAATATGAGAATAATGTCAAGTGCTTTGTAAACTTTCAAGCCCTGTACAAATGTCAGTTATCATTTTAATGAACGCGGGCCAAGATGATATTAGCATTTACAGAGTAGCATCCCTAGCTCTTGCTTGAGCTTCTCCCAGACCCTGATTCTATTTTAACTAATAGTTGTTTCTATGCATGACTTCTCTCCCAGATCAAAGACAACATATAATTTCATCTTTTACCCATAATGCTTACCGCATTCTTTATATACAGTGGATACTTGGACTTGTTTTTTTTTTTTTAACTGAATTGAATTTTTAAAATTGTTTTCTCTTCTGATAGAATATAAAATCTTAAATCAAGGAAAGCAGGAGTAATATTTAATTTTATCTTTGTATCCCTAATGCATCCTACATTCTTTGTATACAGTAGGCACTTAATCTTTTTAAACTGAATTGAATGTTTTAAATTGTTTCTCCTGGTAGAATATCAACTCTTTGAGGGTGGAACCTACTTCAGTTTTAGTTTATCTGTAGTATATAACATAATGTTTAATAAATATTTTTAATAAATGCTTACTGATTAAACTAAATTCGACTGGATTGGTTTGGATTGAATTAAATTTTGATTTTGAAGTAATGGAATCTTAGGCCTGGAAGGGACATTTGCAATCACCTAATCCTGCTATCCTTACTCTATTATCAGAGGGGATGGGAGTACAATGGGTAGAACCCTAACTTAAAGACAAGAAGACCTGAGTTCAAATCCACCCTGAGACATTTACTAGCAGCAATCCTAGACAAATCATTATATCTCAGTTTCTTCATCCACAAAATGGAATCAATAATAATAGCACCTGTCTCTCAGGGTTGTTGTAAAGACAAAATGAGAAAATATTTATAAAATGCTAGTAAACCTGAAAGCACCATATATAAATGTTAGTATTTGCTCAGCCATAATATGAGAGGGGCTGAATTCTAAGGTGTCTCCCAGCTTTAACTCTCTCTTGGAAGAGCAAATGACAAATAACAATTCTTGTGGGATCCAGTGCTTCATTTGGGCTAGAACCCAGATTTCTTGAGGTTTGTTTCAATGACTATGATTCTGCTTAGGGAGTTGATCCCTTGGAGTTTGGAGAGAAATGCTCAACAGGGAAGGGAATGAATCTCTGAGAAGAACAGCTGGCTGCTCTTGCTGTTGGCCAACCACGTCAGGTCTATTGTTCCTGGGCATCTTTAAACTCCATGAGCTGCTGAAATGACAAGGCACAGACTGGCATTTAGTGCCATTTCCTCCCGGGCTCTCTGCTAGGTCTGGCCATTCAGTCAATCATTCCACAAATACTTATTAGGTGCCTGCGATGCGCCGGCACCATGCTAAGTGATAGTTCCAATTCTCAAAGAGTTCACAGTTTAATGGGGGGAGACAATACATAAGCATCCATGGACGAAGAAGATAGATGTAGAATAAATTGGAGATAATCAACAGGGGGAAGGCAGCAGCTTTAAGGGGAATGAGGAAAGGTTTCCTATGGAAGAAGGGGTTTTAGCTGGGACTTGAGGGAAACCAGGAGGCAGAGATGGAGAGGGAGAGCACTCTGTGCTTGAGAACCAAGGAAAATTTCTGGAGTCAGGAGATGGAGTTTCTCATTTAAGGAACATCTGGAAGGCCATGTCACTAGACAGGAGAGTAAATTGGGGATGGAATGGCTGTTTAAGGAGAAAGCTGATTTTGGAAAGATGGGAAGGAGCCAGATTTTGAGCAGGTCAGACAGCTTAATTAACTTTTCCCTCAGTCCCCTGAATACTGCAGTGGATATTTTTGATATATTAGGTGTCTTCTCGCTCTCTTATACTAAAGGAAGTCTATGTTACAGAGTCTGGCACATAGTAGGTACCTAATAAACACTGATTGATTGATAGTGGGGAGGAGGGATGCAATGGAGGGAGAGAAGAATAAAACAGAAATCTGTCTCCTGCTGCAATTCTGACCCTGCCGGTGTTTCTGTTTCTCTTTCAGATCAGAGATGAAGAATTCAGGTAGGAACATACATATATATATATATATTTTTTTTTTTCTTTTTATAGTCTCTTCCTTCTGGAGAGCTGAGGTACAGTGACATCTGAGGCCTCTTAATGCCCCATGAAATGTGGACAACCTAGAAAAGGCACAGAAATGGAATCACCAACCTAAGCCCTGGGCTTTAAAAATCTTATTTCCTAAGAATTCATCTCCCTTCCCACTCACATCAGTCCACTCCTCGTGCCCTTCAAGGAAAGACAGATTTAAAAGTAGGCCAGAGGGTAACTTGGTTCTATTTTTCTGCACATTGTCTGTGCCTTGTGAAGTATGGCAGACACCAAATTTAAATTATAATTAACTTATCTGATGGCCTGAACGGAATTAATCTCTGCATTGTTACTTTGGGTATGGGAGTAGATTGTTTCACTAATGAGCTGCTGAGCCTATATTCTTTATTTTGGACCCGCTACATGTTTGAGTCGGATTCATTACACCTATGAAATAATGTGTTGAGTAAGTATGAAAAAGGACATTTGTACAGGGGAGAAGATGCTTAGCCAAGCCTGAATCCCGCCTCTGTGGGCTGGATCAAAAAAGTAGGCATTTAATTAGGGGGAAGCAATATGTCGTCCTGGGAAGAAGGTTCACCTGCTCCTTTGTCTTGGCTTGTGGGGCTGGGTTAAAAAGGGGCATTTAGTGCATCGTGGTACAGTGTGCAAGAGAGTACTGGGTTTGGAGTCAGAAGACCTGAGTTTATTATATTACATAAATGACTCTGAGCGAATCATTCAAATGAGGAGTTTGTGACTTCAAAAGCCCTGGATGTTACTAGATCTTACTATTTCAGCTTTGTAGGCACTGGGGCCCCTAATTTCCTTCCGACTCACTTGATTTAAGATCAGGGAGTAAACACAGGACCCAAGACCCTACCGTGATGGTACTAACCAAGAAGAGGGTACTTGTTTGTGCCAAATGCCATGTGCTCTCCAGATGGCCCCAGCCACCTCCAAGGCTCATAAACTGTTAGGGCTGGAAGGGACCATAGTTTCTTCAGTCATTCAAACTGGGGATAAGACTGGAGAAAGATAAGGTCTGTAAACTATTTTAAATAAAAATTCTAATAATTATTTTAATAAAAATGATTTCCTTTGTAATACTAAGTATTTAATGCATTTAAAATGTGATTTTAGGGAGTCCAAAATTTTGTCAGACTGCCAAAGGGGTCCAAGATAAAAAACAAACACTCCCCACTGGGAATGAATAAATAAAGAACCCTTAGATTAGAGCAAGTCATACACAATTATCTTATAGAACTTAACAGCAGGAGGGTTGTTGTACTTGGCTTGCAACTCATCATGTAGTTGCCTTAGAAAATGATTTCTAGGGCCTTATATGACCTGTAGGCCGGATGGTCCCCACCCTTGGACTAGAGGATCTTTAAGACCAAGAAAGGGCAAATAATTTGCTTATGATGGATGCTAAAGCCTACATTGAAGAAAAAAGGATGTAAAATTAATAATAATAATATTAATAATAATAAATTGATAATAAATGAACAATTAAGTATCTTTGAATAGCTTTCAAATCACTTTCTCATATACCATGTGATTTGAGCCTTATAAGTCTGAGGTAGGCTGGGCATTGCATTTCAGTTGCCATAAGCTAGAGAGCATCCAGGGGAGGACAAATCATGACAGTGAGGAGCTTCTCTAGTCTATATCTTATGAGAATTAGTTGAAAAGCCTGGAAATGTTTATTCTAAGTAAGAGAAGTTTTAGGATCAGTTCCTTGACTTTTACTCTACATATGATCTTGGACAAGTTATTTCTCCACCTTCTCTGGGCCTCAATTTTCTTTTCTATAAAATGAAGGGGTTGGCTTGGATTAAATGGCTTCTAAGGACCTTTCTTACCCTAGATCTATGATCCTGCAATTGTTCTTTCTTTGATTTGAGAATTTCTGAGAAAGATTCTGTTCTCAGGAAGCACGCTTCCTTATCTCTTCTCCAGGACGTCATTGATTTTTCCATTAATGAGAATTCAACTTCCTTTTTGTAATCTGTTCATTTACATAGTTGTAGTCATTTTGTGTTGATCTCTTTATTCTGCTTAGGGCAGTCTCCATCAGTTTGCACAAACCTTCTTTCTCTTATTATTTCTTCCTGTTAGATAATATCCCATTAAACTGATATGCCATATTTTTTTTCAGCCATTCCTTAATTAGTGGATACTATCTTTTGGTTCCAGTTTTTTTTTTTTTTTAATACAACAAAGAATACTGTTCTGATTCCCTTTGGAGGGAGGGGGGTATACATTGAATATTTTTTTTCCTGTCTTTGAGTTCCTTGTATGTTCCAGCAAACAAGATCACAGGGTCAGAGGGTATAAACAATTTAGTTCCTGGTCTTTCTTCATTCCAAAATTAATATTCATAATGATTGGATTAAATCACAAATAATATCAAATATTAGAGTGCTTTTCTTCCCTCAGCCTTTTTAACAAGTACTCTTACCATTCTTCTGCAATCTTCACCTACTTGCAGGGTCTGAGATGAAACCTCAGAATTGTTTTAATTTGCATATTTCATACTATTAATGATTTGGAGCATGTTTTCAAGAGGTTATTTGTAGTTTGAAATTCTTTTATTCATATTCTTTGATGACTTATCATTTCTTGGGAAAATGGCTTTTGGAGTTGTACATTTGTGTCCATTCCCATTATTTTTTGGATATCACATGTTTATTGGTGATATTTGTTACACATATTTTCCCTACTTTACAGTTCCTTTTATTTTTGTCTTTTTATCATATGTAAAAATCTTTTAATTTTGTGTAATTATATATGTGTATATATATATATACGTATACATATATACATGTATATATATACATATATATATATATTGTGTTTGTTTGTATAAAAGCTCCTCTATTCTTTGCTTAGTTAAGAATTTTCTCTGTAGTGTGAAAGGAAAATTGATCCTTTTATGTAGTTTTTTTCCAATGCTATGACCTTTAAATTCAGCCATTTTGAGTTCATTGTTGTATTGAAGTAAGATCGTGGTCTTTTCAGTTTTCCTAGTATTCTCATTAAAAAGGGAGTTCATTTCCTTTTACCCTTATTGCTCAAACAATAGACCACTGGTTTTGATTGCTTGTTTTTTGCCTTCCAGCACAGACACATATTGATTTTTTTTTGACTAATTGATTGATTTCTTATTTATTGACAGTATTATCTACTGCTATCCATGAGTCTACTTTTATGTTTTTTAGCTAGTGTCAAATAGGGTTGATAACCACTGCTTTCTATTATAGTCTGAGGCTTCAGAGTGCTATTCCTCGCCTACTTTCTTCATTTTGCAGATAAGGAAACTAAGATCTAGTAAATTTAAGAGAATGTATCTTAAATTGAGATTCAAAAATCAATTATACAAATATAAAATGGCAGAGAAGATAGACACAAAGTCTGCGATTAGGGAAGTGATTTGTAATGGGCTGAGGCTCGAGTTGATGCACTGAGTCCCAAGCACGTGAGGCTAATAGTAATTGGACCATACTCTATTAATATATATGCTTGGAGAAAGAATGGCCCCCCACCCATTCTTTGTGCAAGTCCTGTTGTGTTGTATAGGAAATGACGATTTTGGTGGGTGGAGGCAGGGGAGTGGAAAAGGGAAGCAGAAAGAGAGACTGATGGCTGGTTTCTTGACAGAGCTGCTTGCATTGCTATCGCAACCCCTGCCCTTCACCTCCTATCCCCCCTTCACCTGCATACCCCTTCATCTTTGCTGGCTAGCTTCCCGTCGCAGCAGTCCATATTGCTATCGTAATCCTTCTTCACCTCTACTGAGAATAAAGATTGAAGATTTTTCCCTTAACCTGAATTCCTGACTCTGGCTGATTTTAAATATGCAGTGATCTCAGTGATTATTGTTCAGTCATTTTAAAGTCATTTTTGACTCTTTATGATCTCATTTGGGATTTTCCTGGCAAAGATAGTGGAATGGTTTGCCATTTCTTTCGCCAACTCATTTTATCGATGAGGAAACAGAGGCAAATAGGGTGAAATGACTTGGCCAGTGTCACACAGCTAGTTGATATCTGAGAACAGATTTGAACTTGGGTCTAGTTCTAGCACTCTATGCATCTGCCGGGAAGGTGATAGTCTCACTTTGTTCTGTCCTGGAGCATTTCATCCAATTTTGTACAGCATATTTTTTATTATAGATTTTATTGACAGAACATATGCATGGGTAATTTTTCAACATTGTCCCTTGCAATCACTTCTGTTCCAACTTTTCCCTTCCCTCCCTCCACCCTCTCCCTTAGATGGCAGGCAGTCTCATACATGTTAAACATGTTCAAGTATATCTTAAATACAATATATGGTACAGCATATTTTAGAAAAGACATTAATAAGGTAGAAGTTCAAGATGGTAGAAGATCTTGAGGAGATCCAGCATAGGAGGATCAAATTCAAAGATTGGTGACTATGTAGCCTGGGAAGGAGAGGAGTTAGGAGGGACTTGATGACTCCCATCTGGTCCTTGGATGGTTTTCCTCCCATGGATGGACAATTAGAGCCGTGTTATTTGTCCCCATGGTTAAAAAACAAAAACTAAAGTAATGAGTAGATTTTGGCATAACATTAGGAAAAACTCCCTAGTAATCAGATAGGGGTTTAATTGTTTGGGAAACTCCCAGGGAGGACCAATGCAAGCCACTAACTCCTCTGCATCTTATAGCCTTAGGTCTCTGATAGGTTAAATAACTTGCCCAAGATTCATAATCAGTATGTGTCAGATCATCCTGGCTCCAGAACCAGCTCTTTACCTTGCAGAATTAAAGCTGTCCAAGACAGGGCGGATTGCCTTGAAAGTCACAGAATCATTAGAAGTCATCTAAACCAGAGCTTTTTGAAACTTTCCACTTATATCCACTTTTTTATCAGAAAAATTTTTATGTGACTCCATATATATAGGTGTGGAACATAGGTTTACAAATCAAACTTTTACTGATAATGATTCATAAATTTGCGACCCTCACATTCAGTTATAAGACCGATCTAAGGTCACAAACCACAGTTTAAGAAGCAGGAATCTAGTCCCTCCCTAGTCTACCTACTACTCTGCCCTTTTTGTTTACAGAAGAGGTAAACTGAGTCCAGAAAAATTATTTGCTCAAGATAACTAGAGGTAATAAATGAAAGGGCCTAAGTGTTTATATAACCAGTATGATGATTTGATTTATGTAATATGATCATTTATGTTTATGGATCATGAAAACCAGTATGATTTCATATCTTCAGAAAGTTAATCAGACAATTTTTTTCTATTAAAATCATACGCCAGACTCTATGCTAAGAAAAACAAAAACAAAAACAAACAAATTGAAGGAACTCACCTGCTATTAGTGACGATGTTTACATAGAAATATTATATACATAGAATCAGTTGTTTAAAATAAATACTGGGTATTTAGGGGAGGGAGGGTATTAGGAGCTGGGAAGAGTTTCATTGAAAAGGTGATTTATGATGTGAGTTTTGAAGGATAGAAGAGAACACTTGAAGAGAACATATTCCAAGAATGATGGCTCCTGAGGAGAAAGGGAGACTGGTGACTTTACACAGCCCTCCCTCACTTAGATCTAATTCACTTGCAAGTCATGATCTCACCTTCCTGATGTCATGGTCCTTCCTCTTGGAGAATGAAGGACAAACAATGAACAATGATGGCATTTATGGTGATTTGCTATATTTGATAACATAGATGAATGATGGCTGATTGGAGATATTAAGGAGGCTATCATTTTTTTTTAGGTGTAGGTTGGACTAGTTATGCACCAAGACCCCTTCTATCTAAGATCCTCTGATTCCATGACTTACTAGACTAAAGGTCCTGGTTATTTGGACACACACACACACACACACACACACACACACAGTCAAATGTAGGTACGTGAGTATATATATATATATATATATGATGAAGGCTGTAGTCTTAAGTGTCTTAAGGGGAGACTCCTACTGAGAATACAGGAAGTCATCAATTTTTCTTCTCAACCTGTAAATTTCTTTTTGTTGTTGTTGTTTTTTTTTTTTATTTTTGTTTACTTTTTTTTCCTGAGGCAGTTGGGGTTAAGTGACTTGCCAGGAAATGTTAAGTGTCTGAGACCAAATTTGAACTCTGATCTTCCTGACTTCAGGGCTGGTGCTCCATCCGCTGCACCAGGTAGCTGCTCCCAACTTATAAATGTGTACATTTTGAATTGAATTTGCCGGTATTGAACCATCACTTGGCTCAGCCTTCCCTAATGAATACTCCAGGCAGGCTGTCACTGTTCTCCATCCCAACAAGCCAACAGGAGTCCATTCCAAAGTCTTTTGCATGGTTGGCAATCCTGCATTGGGGGTTGTGATGGGAAGGAGCCAGAGAGGATAAATAGGTCTCTCTTCATGCGGGAGAGGCTGGGAATGGAATTGTTCTCCCTTTCTAATTCTGTTTGGGTAATTAATACCAGCCCAACTCATATCCATTCTGTTCTGGCCAGACAATATGGGAGCAACCCCATGAATAAAAAAAGCAAGGGCTGGGAGTTAGACAGCCCTGAAAATAGCAGAGATTCAGGAAAATGCCTCTTAAGTCTAAACCATCTGGTCAATAATCCGCCATTTTTCCCCTCCCATCCTCCTGCTTCATAGATAATTCTGACTAACAGCTGCAATCTCTTTGCTGAACCCTGGGCTCTAGGAGCCATTTGAACCAAAGTGTCTAGACATCGCCCCATTATTCCAGGATCTTAAGATCATAGGGACCTTCCAGGTCATTGAGTCCAACCTGTTCGTTTTTACAGATGAGACGCCAAAGCCCGGGCTGGTAAACGATCTGGCCCAGCTTACACAGATAGGATTGTGGATTGTAGATTTCTCTGTGGGAGAGACATAACTAGCACGGGGAGTGCTGACGGGGTTAGCCGTCCTTAAGTAGCATGGAAACAACAGAATTCAGTGTTCAGTGGAATAATTAGCTAACACTGGAAGCTGAGTATTAGTATTAGTATTAGACTGAGGTAGACTTCTTCCCCCTCCCTCCTTCCCTGTGACAGCCCCAGTTGTTTTCATCTATATCTTGCCACTGGACCCAGATGGTTCTGGAGGGGGAAATGAGGCAGGTGACCTTGTCCAGCCCTCCCTAATTTAAATCCAATTCTTTTCCATGTCATGGTATCACCTCCCTGGTGTTATGTTCCTCTTAGAGAAGGAAGGGCAAACAATGACAGTCTCTCACCTCTGTCTCCAGGTTTGTGTCTCCTTAGCACGAGACAGGGTTGTGCATTCCCCACCAAGAGCTCACTTTTCACCTATTGTCCTGAGTGAAATATCTGGCATTCACTTAGGGAACAAAAATGCTTCACTCTGGCTCTGGGAACTTATAAATATTTTAAGCAAGGTCATCCGCAGTCCTTGAATGGAAACTTTGACCCCATTCCTCTATCCTGGAGTCAGGAGAACTGGATTCTCCTCCCAGAATGACCAAATTCCCCTAGGAAAGTCATTTCTTCCTCTCTTGTCTGTCAACCAACAAGGGATATTTCTCCCATCTGCTTGCCTCCCTGGGGTGCCACAGAGGATAAGCCCCAGTGATACATGTAAAAGCCCAGTTGTGCAGAAGCATCAGTGATGGACTCCCAGGCAATCATCAAGACTAGCTCCTTCCTAAGAAAAGAGCTGTCTCTTGTCTCCCCACCTCAATGCCTCCTCTCCCCCACCCCCTGCCACATACAATATCTCATACATTGAAAGGATACTCAGAGGGAAGACATGGCGGCTTAAATGGCCAGAGGATGTCTATTACCCAGCGCTTAGTCATCTTTTCCAGCGGTTGGGGATGGGGATTTTTAAAGCTCAGGGTGATTTTTTTTTCTCTTAAGGTTTTTTTTTTCTCTTAAGAACATTAAAAGGGGGGAGAAAACCAATTTGCACTTTGGGGAACAATTTTCTGTCTTCACTCTTCTATTATGGGAGATCCTGTGTTCACTCTCTGGGAGATCTTCTTTTTGCTGAAGCCTGCTGAGAAGTAATATAAATTGGAGGAGGGGGGAGGCAGCTCTGATGTACATCAGCTGCTTCAAAAAGTCCTGTGAAGTGGGAGGGGGCACCGTGGAAGGGACGGACGCTCCTGAAAGCTCCTTGGCTCCGAGGGGCCGGAGAAGTTTTAGAATCAGATTTTGGGAGAGAGGGATACATATTCATTTGTATTGGATATGGGTTCCCCCCCCCACTTTATTGCAAGGTAAATGCACAGGATAGTTTTTAAAAGCATCCTATGCATTTTAAAAATAGTAACCGCCATACATTGGACTTCCATAGCATTTTTTTCTTAAAAGCTCCCTCTTATTCAGAAATAAGAAAGTAGCTCTACTATCAGTGTGAGCCTGACCCATGCTGATTCCGTGATCAAAGAGGAAACTTGTTCTAAAGGTGAAGAAGCTTCAAGGGGAATCAGGAAACTTCAGTTCTGTTATGGATAGTCATTGACCTGCTCTGCGACGTGGAGTAAACGACTTGACCCTTTATACTGCTATGTCAAAATGTGCCATATACCTGTCTCATAGGAATACACTGATCGAGCAGTGGATCAACAAGCATTTATTAAGACTCTGTGTCAGGCTAGGAAGAAAGAAAGGAAGGAAGGGGGAAAGGAGGGGAGGGAGAGAAGGAAGAAGAGAAATGGAGGGAAGAAAAAAGAAAGGCGTTTATTAAGTATCTTTAGTAAGTATATATTATATGATTAATAATAGTAGCATCTATATAATACCTACTATATATTTATTATGCATTGTGCTACATGCTTTACAAATATCATCTCATTTGATACTCACAATTCTGTGAAATAGGTATTATTATTCCTATTTTACATTTAAGGAAACTAAGACAAATAGAGGATACCTAACTTGCCAGGACACATAGCTAGTTAATGTTTGAGACCAGATTCCTGACTCCAAGCCCAACCCTTTATTCACTGTGTCACCTAACTACAGGAAGGAAGGAAGGAAGGAAGGAAGGAAGGAAGGAAGGAAGGAAGG
The DNA here is from genome assembly GCF_016432865.1 of Antechinus flavipes. Lineage (NCBI taxonomy): Eukaryota > Metazoa > Chordata > Mammalia > Dasyuromorphia > Dasyuridae > Antechinus > Antechinus flavipes. The sequence goes on from NC_067403.1 coordinate 229,981,412, forward strand.
AAGGAAGGAAGGAAGGAAGGAAGGAAGAAGGAAAGAAAGAAAGAAAGAAAAAAGAAAGAAGAAAGAAAGAAAGAAAGAAAAAAAAAAGAAAGAAAGAAAGAAAGAAAGAAAAAAGAAAGAAAGAAAGAAAGAAAAAAGAAAAAAGAAAGAAAGAAAAAAGAAAAAAGAAAGAAAGAAAAAAGAAAAGGAGGGGAGGGAGGAAGGAAAGAAAAAAAGAGAACAAAAGAAAGAAAGAAAGAAAGAAAAGGAAAAAAGGAAGGAAGGAAGGAGAGAGAGAGAGAGAGGAAGGAAGGAAGGAAAGAAGGCAGGAAGGGAGTGAGGGAAGAAAAAGAAAGAAAAGAAGGAAGAGGAAGAGAAAGGGAGGGAAAAGGAAGGAAGAAGGAAGGAAGAGGATAAAAGAAGGAAGAAAAGAGAAGAAGGAAAGAAAGAAGAAATAGGAGAAAGGAAGAGAGGAAAGGAGGTAAAGAAAGAAAAAAAGCTGCTTACTTCCTTTGTTACCTTAGGCACCTTTATAGCCTTTTTGTCTCTTATCTGTAAAATGAAACATGGATTAGATCAAAGAAATCAAGTATGCAGCTTATACCATTCAGTCCCCAACACTCTCCAGTGTGACTAGAGCCAGATTAAAATGAAATTTTAAAATATTTAACAAAATAAATAAAAATATGTTAAACAAGCCATTATATGGCTCATAGGGATCCTTCTGTGCAGTTCAGTGGCCCCCATTTCTATTTGGATTTCTCCTCACTTATTTAAATGATCTAAAAACCCAGAACAAGCTACTTAAATTCTACAGGCCACCATTTTCTCATCTATAAAATGAAGGGTTTAGGTTCCACAGCTTCTGAGGTCACTCCCAGATGGAAATCCCATAATCTTATGATCCTTCATTGAACAGATGGGAAAATTTTTTGAATGTTTTAAATAAAACAGCAAATGGAGATGGGGATGGGGCTGTCTATGAGCGTAATTTCCATAAACCTTAGCTTTTTTTTTTTTTAACCTTGTGGCTTATAATTCATTTAAAAACAATTTGGAACTATATGGCATGACCCGTTTATTTTCTCTCAAACCATAAAACATGCATGCTTAGTTTTGAATTTATCTTCCCTTTGTATCAGTGCCTTAGTTTGTGGGGACAGGGCCCGACTGAGTCAGCAGGATGCCTGAGCTTCCTTTGTCTTTCCATGATTGCAGATTCATTGTTCAGTTGTTGGATTATCCCCGTTTCACTGGGCTTAGCGGGAGGCCATGACCAAACAGCTCGATGGGATGCTGTGAAATGGACAGGATGAGATCAGGGCTGTTTGTCATTCTCTCTCCAAGATGCGTGTTGGTCTCTTGCATAAAGAGACCTTCATCTCCCATATCTTCTAAGTACAGAACATGGGCTATATTTTGATTTTACTGGCTGTTGATTGTTTCTTTTTTTCCTCCCATCCTCCCTTGAGCCAGATGAAAAGTAGAGATGGACGGCGTTTCTTCCTCAATTCCCGTCTTCAACAAAATCTAGCTATCTTCCTAATGGAATTGATTTTCAGATTTTTGCCTTGCATCAGTCACAACTTAATTGTGTTCCATGAGCTTTCAGGCATAGTCTCTCCGGTTTCCTGCATCTTCCCACTGCTGTAAACATAAATTAGGTATGGTTTGTATTCAAACACGTCTGCCTCCATGTTCTTGGTTGTTAATACTAGGTGAGAGCCCCCATGGTGGCCATCATGGGGCATCCCATGTGATTGTTTAAAAATATATATTGATGCATTTTGGTTTTATGCGACAAATAGCTTCCCTGCAAAGCACAACTCCCATCATCTCCAACAGTTTATCCACAATGAATGAAAGTAGACCTGGGGGATCATTCTGGATTTAGACAGAGGGTTTAAATGTCAGCTCTGATGTCCACTCGTGTGACTCTGGGAAATTTGTCCCTTCCCTGACTCACCAGTAGAGGGAATAAGATAAAAGTAAGTTATCACATTATTTAATCTCTATAGGCTTCAGTTTCCTTAGCTGTAAAATTGAGAATTTTGAACTCGATGGACCCATTCTATTGATAAATTTATGATTTTATGAATCTGTGAACAGAAAGGAAGGCTGTGTCTCCCTGTGTAAGATCAGGCAAGTCCTTGAACCTTTCTAGGGCCTCAGTTTCCTCATCTGTCAAAATCCTATCTGTAAAAGTTGGACTCAGTAACCTTCAAATTAATCCTATGATCCATTAGTATGGTGCTGAAATGGTTCATTGTATGGACAGTATTGTTACCTTTCCCAGTTGACTTAACAGACTAATCCTTGGGTCTGTTCTTCTCTTGATTCTGCCCTTCAGCTTTGAATCACTTAACAGAAATCCCCATGTTTCTCTGAATTCTTTATACACATCTTTCCTTAAGGCAGAATTATGAGATCCTGTTGCATGCATCCTCCATTGGGAAGACATACAGTTTGTCTTCCAGTGTTTTGTTACATCAAATAATGCTTCGAGGAGCATTTTTATACATTCGGGTCTTTTTATTCCAGCCATCACTAACCTAATCGAGATATAGCCCCCAGAACAAAATCTCTGAGTCAAACGACTTAAGCATTTTGAGTAACTTTTCTTGCATGATTCCAGATTGTTTTCCTGAATGGATGAACCAATTCTCAGCTCCACCAGTGATAAATTTGGGTGTTTCTGATTTAAATGGCTTCAATAAGTTAACTACGGCATTGTAGATTTCTTTTCTGAAAGACCAAACATGCTATTCTTCCAGCTGGGCCAGCCCTCTGGGGTTGTCCATCCTGGCTAGAGGGCAGATGGCACAAAAGAGTACAGTCTAGCTGCTAAAGGTCAGCTGACAACAGAAGCTCAAAAATTATTTCCTCAACATCCTGCCAGACTTCTCCAAAACGACAAGGTTTCTAGGAAAGAGAAGTGCAGACAATGTTTCTCAGCTAGGATGGAACAACAAGTAATTATTATGAGAGTCAGAATGTCTTGGTGGAGTGTTGCATGTGGAATAAAAATCTAAATTCAAATCTCCCTTCAGACATTTTATTAGCTTTGTAACCCAGAGAAAGTGTTCCAACCTGTCTGAGATTTAGTTTCCTCATCTGTAAAGTGAGGTGGATAGATTGAATGATTAAATAATGTCTAGTTTTTTTCCCTAGATCTAAATTTGGAATCTTAGGACCTTGTAGAACCTAGATAAAGCATTTACCAAGTGCTTGCTGTTTTCCAGACATTGTGCTAAGCACTAAGTATACAAATCCCAGTAAAAACATAGCCCCTTCCTGCCCTCAAGGAGCTTACATTCTAACAGCTGAGGCTGGATTTGAACTCAGCAAACATCTGAAGTCCTATCCACTGCACCACTAAAGCACTGACTCTTGGTCCAGTGCTTTATTCATAACCCTCCTTAACCATCCATAATGCTCTGGAAGATAGGATTGTTCTAACCCACCCAAGCTCAAATCTAAAAAGGAAGGTGGAATGAAAGGGCCTGGAGAACAAGGACTAAGAAAAAAGTCTCAATAGAGACTCTGAGGACCATGGTGGACATTATAGAATACGTGTTCATTTCAGGTCTTGCTACTCTGAGTATCAGTTTTTCCACACTCCCATTCAAAAAGGGATTTGTTCTTTGAGGTGCAATGCCCTATGAGAATAGATGGGGGGAAGAAAGGGTCCTTTTTGACTTTAGAAATAATCTGGATTGTCTCCAGGGGATAGAATCATATTTTTTTGCTGCCTTTCTAGAGGGGGAAGGAGCTCACCCTCCACATTGCTGTAGGGTGGCCCATGGGTAGAGGAGGGGGATGGAGTCAGACACTGCTCTTCTCCAGCTCTCCCTGGTTATATAACAGAGAACATGTCCTTCTCCTTCACACTTTCCCTAGCTTTACACACATGGAGATGAACATATTCCCCTGAGATTTAAGTATGCAAGGAACACGAGCCGCAATGGAAATAGTTTCTTCCTGGGTTTCCTCTTTTGATGGAAAACATTCTTCTGGAGAGGAACATGACTTTTTAAAACCATCTTTCCCCCAAGTGGGCTTTATATGGATTTTTGTTGTCATTTTAAAATTTTTAAGTTGGGCAGGTAGGTGACACATTGGTTAGAGCCCTGGACTTGATTTCAAATCCAGACTCAGCCACGTGACTCTGAGCAAGCCATTTAAACTATTTACCTCAGTTTCCTCATCTGTAAAAGTGAGGTTAATAATAGCACTTATCTCCTAGGGATTTTTGTGAAGATCAAATTATTTAACATATATAAAGTGCTTTGCAAAACTTAGGGTTAAATATCATTATAATTGCTACTATTAATATTACTATTACTACACTGCCTATGAAATGTTGCCATTGTCATCATTTATTTATTTATTATTACAGCATTTAACACAGCGTCAGTCACATAGAGCTTAATAAATCTCTGTTGACTAACTGTACCATTCCCTTCCCCCAATCAGAACCTTTTTTAGTAATAAAAAAGAAAATAGTAATAAAGTAATAATCTAGTAATAAAGAAAAACAAAACCATAGAGAAGGGGACTGATTATGTATCCTACATTCCATACCTCTGGTTCCTCACCTCTCTACAGAGAGGAGAGAGGGAAGTTTCCTCGGGTCTCCAGGTCCAAGGTTGCTTATTATAATTAAAAAATAATTAAATGACTTTCACCTTTCACCGTTGTGATTCACCTGATTATAATCACTCCACCTCATTCTCCTAGCATGACTTTCTTTCTTCTGAATCAGTTCTTATTTCTTCATTATTTGTTTCTTAGGATACATCCACATTCTATTATCTTTTCCTACAAATCAACACCATGCATTTACTGAGTACCTATTATGTGCCAAGTTCTTGTGAGGATATAAAGAGAAAACTGAAACAGACCTTCCTCAAGAAATTTACCTCCTAATTGGGGAGGCCATCATTAGTCAAAGGGCAGTTTTTATCTTGTTTGATTCATATTTTAATAATAATAAAATATATCATTTGTAAGACTTTAAAATTTGCAAAACACCCCTTAAATGTCATCTTCTCAGATCCTCACTCACAACCTCCCTGAGTATTATCCCCATTTTACAGATGAGAAAATTGAGAGGTCCAGTGATTTGCCCAGTAATATCTGAGGTACTCATGCTTATGGACTCCAAATTCACTGCTCTCTCCACGCTACCATTTAATTGTTTCCAAATATGACAGCTTGGACTTGAAAAAATATAGACAGTTTTCATGTTTCAAAAGGAAGAAATACCTAAATATCAGCATTGATATATGTGTTCCTAAGTTTCAAGAGTGTTTTTTTCCTTTTTCTTTAAGTCTAGTGGCAATTTTATGCTTTCAAAATGGTGAAGACAAAAAAAAAAAAAAGGAAGTTAGGGTAGGAGATTCAAGGCAGACTCCATCCAGAGACCAAGAAGTGGTCCTAAAATGGGATCTGGACCTCTCAGGGGAAGCTGAGACTAAATTCTCCTTTTTATTGTCCCTCTTCCCAGATGTTTCCCCCATAGGAAGGGAGGCTGATATTGTTTGGTGAGCCTTTCCCTGTTCATTTTCTTTCCTAAAGTGTCATCTTTCATAAAACAATCTAAGTCTGATGTCTTTGGTTGCACGCCCACTGTTTGGGCCATAAAGTCCAATTATGTTGCTCATCTGTTTTTATTCTTAGAGGAACTTGTTGGCATTTCCAGCACCCGCTCCCTTCCCATCATCGAGAGGCAGCCCAAAGGTCAATGAATCCATTTCCCCAGCAGGCTTTCAAGGGTCTTTCCTCTCCCTTGCGTGCCCCAGCTGCCGGGAAAGCATTCACCTCCGATTCTGAGACCAGCAGCAGAAATGGGTTCCAGGTGCCAAGGAGTACCTGCTCATTTGTTTTCCTTCAGGATGCTAGGTACAAAGCTGAACCATTAACCTCTGGTAGCCTTAAAAAATAGCACCGGGATGTTAACAGTATCACCATTTAAAAGGAGACTGGAAAGTTGGAAGAGGGATGAGCATGGAAGGTTGGAGGAGGGATACTGATGCTTTGAATTAATACAGGGCCAATGCAGTGCAAAGCAAATCTGAAGTTAATGGGCTTGTCCTCCACATCACTAAAATTTTTAACCTAAGTGGTTACAGTTTTGCAGGAGAGACAATCCTTTTGCCAACAGGTGGGGTTTTCAATAGAAAAAAAAATAAAATATTTTGCTTGTGAATAATCCCCATTTCCCTCTTCCATCTTTCCATTTAAAGGAATAGGAGGTTAAACACTGAGGGAAAACAGACTGTGTAGAAACAGCTGGAAGCACTGCAGCTATTGTATTTATTTCTCAGTTGGCCCAGGCAGCTGTCCTAAGTCTGCATCCATTTGGGTCAATTTGACTGAAAAGCTTTCAGATTGGGTTTGGACAGCTAGAATGGATTCTCTGGCCCCATCATTCAGCTCCTAAATGAGGCCAGACAAGCTTTGGCTAAGAGGAGAATCCATCAGCCTTGTGGTGTTCCTCCCCATCACCTGGTCGGCTTCAAGAGAACCTCCCACAATTCTATTGGGGCTGGACTCAGAGAATTGGTCTTAGGATCAAGATTGTAGAGTGGGGAGAAAACACAGTGGTTTCAGTCCAATGCCCTCATTTTCCAGGTGAAGCAACTGGGGAATTAAGTATCCATCTCAAAGGTTACACAGGAAGCAGGTCTGGGTTTGAAAACCAGTTTTTTCTTCTTACTTTGGACAAGTCACTCAGAGCCTCTGTTTTATTGATCAGGAAAATAAGACAGTTCAAGGCAGGTAGGCGGTGCAGTGGGTAGAGCACCAGCTCTGGAGTCAGAAGGACCTGAGTTCAAATGTGGCTTCGGACACTTAATATTTACTAGCTGTGTGACCTGGGCAAGTGACAACCCCAATTGCTTTGCCAAAAGAAAGAGTCAGCTTTAAATCAATGACCCCATCAATTTGTTATTCCTCTTTCTATTGTCCTTAGATCAATTACTGAGCATTTATGAAGCACCTACTATTTGCAGGGCACCAGAATACAACAAAAAATTCAATAATATCTATTCAAAGGAGCTTACCATAATAGGGAGTGGCAGGAACCCTCTACCTCCTCCTCTCTGCCTCTTAGAAACTTTACCTGTGTTCAAGCTACAGCATAGATGCCCCTCCTACAGGGAGTCCTCCACTTCTCCCTCTGCTCTTGCCTCTAGCCACCAGGGTACTTTGTATTTATTTCCATTTGATAGACAACCTTGAGTTCATGACACATGAGCAAATAAGCTCTATTTAGCCTGTCGGAGACTCAGAAGGAGCCATTTTTAAGCATTTTAAAAGCTTTCCTGTTTATGTGTTCGGGGGCAGGTGGTTGGAACTGTTCTGTTTGACATTGGAAGGGAGAAGCAGGAAGCAGGGCGTGGGTAGAAGTTGCAAAGGGGCAAATTAAGGCTTGATGTTAGGAAAAAACTTCTAATAATTAGAGTTGTCTCAAGTCTCAAGAAGTGGCGGGTTCCTGCACCTTGCCAGGATTCAAGAAGAGGCTGGCTCGCCAGGTGTGTTGCAGTGAGGACTCCTGGGGGAGGGGGGACTAAATGGACACTGAGGTCCCTCCCGACCCCCCAATTCCGTGAGTCACATTGTATTCCATATCCTTTCCCTCCCGGGAGAAAGTAAGTTTCTAGAGGACAGGACCGTCTGATAGATTGCTTAATAATGAAATGTTTATTGATGACTGGGAGGCCTGTGCGAGCAGTAGCTGAAAAATCCCAATTTACCTGGCACGCCCCTGGGCAGGCGGGGAGTGGGGCCCGGGGGCAGGACAGGCAGCCCTGATCCCACCGCCCCAGAGTTTTTATGGGGAAACAAACTAGCTGGCTTCCTTCTGCTTTGTTTATTGTTGGTTTTTTCCCTGTGATTTGTTATTGGGAACAAAGCCTCTGATGTCAAAGTGTGCTTGGCAGGTAAGCCAGGGAGGCCCGGGAGAGGGGATTCTCTTCCCCAGACACTTAAACGCGGCCCCTGCTCCATCACCACACCTCATCAGAAAGTGCCGCTGCTCACCCAGTGGCAGGTGCGGGCCAGCGGTTGTCATGGCAACGGCAGGAGAGGCAAGCGCTTAATTCCAGAACTGATAATTAACTGGGGGCGGAGGGATAATTGGAGCGGGAGGGGAAGCGCGGCAATTACGGGCAAACAGGGCAGATGAACGCGCCGGGCACAGATGCTGCGGGCCCGGCGGTGGGCCCTCGTCTCTGGCTGGGGAGTTGGGATCACGCGAAACAAAGGGCTGGGCCCCGCTAACCGCTGCCCCTTTTGGGGAGCGCACCTGGTCCGAGAGGGAGGGGGCCAGGGGACCGGAGGAGTCCGCCTGCTCGGGTGACCGCGAACTCTGCCAGCAGCTGGAGTCACTCCGGGAGGTCCGACACGCCCCCTCCCCCACCAAGCTATCAGAGGAGAGGAAAGAAAAAGGGAGGGGAGGAGAGGAAAGAGAGAAGGGAGGAGAGGAACGGGGAAAAGGGAAGACTGGGAAAAAGAGGAGCGGAGGGAGGAGAAGAAAGGAGAGAAAGGAAAAGGAGAGGGGAGAAGAGGAACTGGGAAAAGAGGAGGGGAAAAGGAGAGGAGAGGAATGAGGAAAAGAGGAGAGGAGGGGAAAAGAGAGGAGAGGAAAGAAAAAGGGAGGGGAGGAGAGGAAAGAGAGAAGGGGAAAAGAGAGAGAGGAGAAAAGGAGAGGAGAGGAAAGGGGAAAAGAGAAAAGGAGAGGAGAGGAAAGGGGAAAAGAGAAGACTGGGAAAAGAGGAGCAGAGGGAGGAGGAGAAAAGGAGAGAAGGGAAAAGGAGAGGGGAGAAGAGGAATTGTGAAAAGAGGAGGGGAAAAGAGAGGAGAGGAATGAGGAAAAGAAGAGAGAAGGGAAAAGAGAGAGGAGAAAAGGAAAGGAGAGGAGAGGAAAGGGGAAAAGAGAAGAGAGGGAAAAGAGGAGTGGAGGGAGGAGAAGAAAGGAGAGAAGGGAAGAGGAGAGGGGAGAAGAGGAACTGGAAAAAGAGGAAGGGAGAAAAGGAGAAAAGGAGAGGAGAGGAGAGGAATGAGGAAAAGAAGAGAGAGAGGAGAAAAGGAGAAGAAAGGAGAGAAGGGGAAAAGAGGAGAGGAGAGGAAAGGGGAAGAGAGGAAAGAAGAGAAAGGAGAGGAGGGGAGGGGAATGAAAGGGTATCTAGTAGGGTGCTAAGCACAATATAAATAGTAAATATTGATTAGTTTCTATACAAAATAAATGGGTTTCTGATTTGTGGAAATGAATCAGATGCAGGATGCTATTTTCTCATGGATTTTCTTTATAAATTTGGATATGAGTGCTTTGGGAAGAGGAAATAAACCAGTGGCATAATAAACTCACACCTAAATATACAAGAAATCTTTAAAAATCAAATTGAAAAGAATAATGATAATTTTCTGGTTAAATAGTAGTGTGTACAAAGTTAGTCACAGAATACAATCTTCTCATGGGTTGTCATGGCAGAGGGGAAGCCCTGGTTTTTAAAAACTGCAATATAGAGGATATAATCCCCCACCCCCAAAGCCGGTAAAGACTGTAAGTACAAACCCTGTAATGATCCATGAATCTGGTATCTGGGGAATCACACCCGTTAGGATTGGACAGACTCTGGTTAGTCACAGAGGGATGGGTTCTCTCTATTCAAAGCCACCTGTGAGACCAATTATTTAATTATAAAGGATTTGCACCAGTAAAGGTAGTACCCACACTGAAACACACTGCTACATTCTTGAAGCTTCGAACGATTTGGTAAATTACAAAATCAAGATACAGATAATATTGGAAACTGTCCATCATGTTAGACCTGGAGAAGAAATTTAGGATTCCAGATTTTTGACATGTCAAAATCAGGGACCTCCCCAGATAAATTTGCTGGGAAGTCCAAGCTTTTTAGCTTTTAAGGAGGGATGGCTGGTCTAGGATGGGACAAACCCAACTCAGACCTACTAGGTTCAAGAGATCCCTCAGATCCTCAGATAATAACAGCATCTGTCTCCAAGGTTTGTCCTGAGGATCAAATGAGAGAATACATATAAAACACTTGGGAAACCTTAAAGGGCTCCATAAATGCACGCTGTCATCATTGAGAATTCCGCCACTGTTTGTTTTTACAATGGGATTCTTATCCCAGGAATTGTTCTCTTGGTTCTCTTCACTTCACTGGGCAACCAACCAGCATGCTCCGGGGAAGAGGCAGAGCCCAGCTGGCTTTGGAGCTGGGAAGACCTGGCAAATCACTCACTCCTCTGTGCTCTGGGTAACTCCTTAGACCATGACCAAAGAGAATGGAGGAGACTCGGTGGAAAGCAATAGTGAAGCCAAAAGAACAAATTTAGGGAGAGACCTAAACAAGTGTGGGACAACTCTGAGTGGTGGACATCACCCCACCCGGTGTGAATTCTCATTTATTAATCCAGTCCCATGAACTGCTGACAGTAGACTTCCTCTGGGCTAAATGCAAGCTTAAAGGGTCCCTGTCTCGAGCATCCCAGAGAAATGCCTGGAGCATTACTATACATCTCCATGGGAGCCCAAGAAATGAAAGGTGATTTAGCTTGGAACAAACCACTTGGGCCCATTTTTCCAAGTGATGGATGTAGAGCTGATCCTTCCAGGCAGCGGGCAATTCACTCCCTTAGAACAAAAGTCTCCAAATTAGCTGGAGTCTTTTGCATTTCGACCCTCAGCTAATCTTATTAAGAGAGAGGTTACCCTGCTCTTTGTTATTGAACAGCACATTAATGAGATCTCCCTGAAATAATCCCACCTCTAATGTGCAGACAAAATTACATTTTCCAGTATAATTGTTGTGGCAGTGAGTACTCAAACTTCAATATTAATTGCTTCATTTGGAAAGGTGGCAGTAACTTGTTGGTTTGTCAGATCATTGGAAGACTGAGGGAAAGCTGCCTTATTAAAGTAAATCGACAAAAATTTTAGAGGAGGTCAGTTGTGTGTATGATGGACTCCCTAGGGAGATAATAGGTTCCCCTTCACTAGAGGGCTTCTAAAAAATATCATGTATTGATTCACTCTTGTATAAATTAGCAGCACTCATTTCCAGTGACTTCCTTTCCTGGTCCCTCCTCCATGATCCTGCTTTATAACAAAATAAATAGAGTCAGGTATGGCCATATTCGAAAAAGTATGCTTTATTTGGCATTAAGAGTTCACTAATTTCTCTTCCAAGTGCTGGAAGACTCATTACCTCTCAAGGCTAAGACATGGACGTAGAGACTGTTTCCTATATCCAGAGCTGACCCCTTAGTGATAAGGATTAGATCTGTGACTTCACTGAGATGGAGAACCTGGAGATGAGGAAACTCCTCTGTCAGCACCCTGTTCCAATACCCATTAACGGCCCACCAGGCTATTGACATGGTCTCTATGGCTCTACTTTCTCCCCAGTCCCACATAACAAATAGAACAGCCAGCATTTATAGATCACTTTAAGGTTTACAAAGCATTTTATCAGTATCTCATTTTACCTTTGCAACAATCTTAGGAGATAGATATTATCACCCTTATTTTTATAGATTGGAAAACTGAGGTAGACAGAAATAAAGAAACTTGCCTAGGGGTCACAGAGCTAGCAAGTGACTGAGTCAGAAGTTGAGTTTAGAGTCAAGATGCCTTCTTACAACAGGATTATTCAGCTGCTTGAATAATCTGGTAAAATTCCTCTGTTTATTTCCCTGGTTTTCTGAGTAAGGTATAAATTTTTTTGCTTGATATTCAGGATCCTTACAATCTGTACAGACTGAGTTCATGTTGCAGATCTTAGTCTTTTTGTGCCTTCTCACTCTGTGACATTTTTGTCTATATCTTTTTTCAAATCTTTTTTCTGGAATTACCACCCAATGTGTTGAATTTTGCTGTTTGTGGATCTACCTGTCAGTTTTTATTATACCATGACTGTCAAAAACAAGGTTCTTTCTAAAACTATACCCATTTTCTCCATCAGATTTCTAAAGACTTTTTTTTTTTCAATTGGGGTTAAGTGACTTGCCCAGGGTTACACAACTAGGAAGTGTTAAGTATCTGAGGTCAGATTTGAACTCAGGTTCTCCTGACTTCAGGGATGTTGCTCTATCCACTGCAAAACCTAGATGTCCCTTCTAAAGACATTTCTTTGAGAATGGGCATCGGGTTGAAGTAAAATTTACTTTTCTTTCCTCCTTTTCTTCTTGTATCTTGAGATCTGTTTGACAGTGGGTGGTAGGATGCTTAGATGCTCGACTGACTAAACCCAACTGAACAAATTGATAATTTTTCTTGAGAGAGAGAGAGAGAGAGGGATATTTAATGGGTGCTGTCAAGCACATGGACTTTCAAGAAAATTTCCAGTTCAGGAATTCACATGCAAATCCATAAAATATCATCCTGATAAATTGAGACTCTAACTCTTAATAATAACCCTAAAGAGACAGATGTACAGGAATTTCTGTAGAGAACAGAACTGGATCCCCTCTCCAGACTTGTGTTTATCCTAGGAATAGCTGGGCCTTCCACAGAACCATCAGAAAAGCACTGAAGCTAGGAAGAGATGTAGGAATGGGGAAGGAGAAGAGAGAAGGAAGCAGAGAGGAAGACAGAAAAAGAGAGAGAACAGAGACAGGTGCGGGTGGAAAAGAGAGAGAGGAAATGAAATGAGAGGAGAGGGAGGAATAGCCCAGAAAATGAGACACAAGAGAAAGGAAAGAGGGAAATGAGAGATAGAGAAAATGAAAGAGAAAAAGAAAAAGAAAGGAAGAGAACAAAGAAGAGAAAGAGAAAAAATGAAAAGAAAGAAAGAAAGAAAGAAGAGGAAAGGAGAGAAGAAAGAGAAAAAATGGAAGAAGAGGCAGAGGAAGAGAGAGAAAGAGAAAAGACTGATTTTGTAAAGCTTTGTCTGCTACTCTGTTCACCAAGATGGGACTCCAAAGGACAGAGCAAGAGGAGAGTTAGTCCTCAATACTTTGGGGAGAAGCTCTGGAAATGTGAAAGTGAAAAACAACA